>NC_056624.2:225495805-225795805 GCF_002870075.4 Lactuca sativa
CGACGCGGAGGATTTCCTTGAAGAATACGGATTTCTTGAAGCCCACGACGTGGCGAGATCTGGCCACGACGTGGCGCGAGTTTTTAAGGCTTATATAAGTTCTAACGATTATTACGAAAAAAGGGACTTTTGGCAGAAGAAAAAGAGTTCCAGAAGACGAATAAGAACGAAAGAAAGGCTCTGGAAGAGGGTTTTCAACACCAAAAGAAGTAAAGGTTATTTTTAGAACATGTCTTTCATTAGTTTTAGCTGTGTTAGTTTAATTACTATGATGAGTAGCTGAATCTAGCTACTCTTGTTTAGCTAGATGAAGCTTTGAACTTATGAATAGTTATATGATTATGGATTTAGCTTAGTTGGTGAAAATTTGCTTGTGTTTGATTTGTATGACCTAGCATGTTAATAATTGTTTATCTAATTGTTTAATTACATGTTCTGTGTAGCTTAGTGACCATTAAACTGCATGAACCTGTTTACCTAATAATTTAGTGAACATTGAATTGTTAGAGCTAGGATTGACCAATCTTAGTTAATAATTAGAATAAATAAAGTTTAGCTGTGTTAGAGAACGAGAATTGTGATCATAATTGCGTTTACACAACAAATCTTATATAGCATATTTTCAACTATAATTGGTTCTGTGTTTAATTATGTGTGAACATACATGGTTTGACATGAATTAGTTAAATATTGGTAAGATAGAACTAAATTACTAATATAATTAAAAACCAACTTAGTAATCCGTAATTGTTAGCTAGCCATAAGGGAAAAGTGGATTCAATCTAAACAAGAGTGTGTGTTTTTACTTATTGAATTGGATTTAAGTTCATCTGATCTTGTAAAATCAGATAAAACCCTTTATTAAATTTGTTAATAAATTAGGTTAATTTAATAGTAAGTAAATTAATTAGAACACCGTTCCCTGTGATCGACACCCGACTTACCCAAGCTATACTGTAATCTGACTAGGTACACTGCCTATAAGTGCATAGATAGTTAAGTTTGTTAGGTTATAAATATTAAAATTAGTGGGTACTTTTGTGCACATCAAGTTTTTGGCGCCGTTGCCGGGGAACGGCTTAGTTTTTAGTTTAATTATTTGCATTAAATTAATCGATCCTTCTTGTGGAGTCACAGCCACAAAAAGTTAATTTTTCAGCAAAAATAAATTTTTTTACAGAGTCCACGACGTGGCCACATACTTGCCACGACGCGGACAGGCAAAATTTTTAAAATTACTTATTTGGTAGTTAGTTTTTCTTATTTTAGTTCAGTTTTACGTTTTAGTTTAGCAAGTTGCAGGAGTTCATGACCAGAAGCTCAAACACACACTTGGTGCCACCACTGGAAGACCCCGAATCTGCACTTCACAAGAAAAAGACGCCCTTGCAAGAATTGAAGTCAGCCTTTTCTAGGAAGTCGGGAAAGAAGACAGGAGAGTCCAGCTCACCAGCGAAGCACAAGAGCAATCTTGAGCACACACCCGTGCAAACCGAGTCCGAAAGCGATACCGAGCCAGAATTTGAAGAACACACAAGTGAACCCGAGAACGAGCCAAGGAACGAGATGGCATCGATTGAAGAAATGTCCATGGGAGCATACAAAAAGCGGATCCGAGATGATATGGGTCCTGGGTTAGTCCAACCTGCAATTCCTGCCACTGCCACATTCGAACTAAAGGGACACATATTGACAGCGCTGAAGGACATCCCATTTTTCGGGAAGGATCATGAGGATGCTTTTAAGCATCTAGACGAAATCAACGACATTGCTGATTACTTCAATGTCCCAAATGTCACCAAAAATACAGTCTTGCTTAGGATGCTTCCTATCACTTTCAAAGGAGCTGCTAAGGAGTGGTTAAAAGCACTCCCACCAGGTACAATCACCACTTGGGCTCAAATACGTGAGCAATTCCTGGACCAGTTCTGCCCGCCATCCAAGATAGCCAAACTCAAGAAGGCGATAGCCAACTTTGAGCAACAACCGGGGGAGTCACTATACGAAGCATGGGAGCGGTACAAGGGCTTACTCAGAAATTGCCCTCAACATGACCTAAATGTGCAGCAAGAGATGTCAATCTTTTATGATGGGGTCAATGTAATGACAAGACAACTCCTTGATTCTCAAGGACCGTTGACAAAGAAAAATCCAAGGGAAGTCAAGGAGCTCATCGAAGAATTCGCGAAACACTCTCGCGAATACCATAACCCGAGGCAAGACGGAAGTAAAGGCAGCGGAGGGACCCAAACTGAAGAAATTGCAGCTGTCATGGCCATGCTAAATAACATGGATCTCCGGATAACACAACTGGACCAGTCGATACATGCCATAAGAGTGGGGTGCGAGCGATGCAGTGGTCCACACTTGACCAAGGACTGCAATATGGATGAGTCTGGGAACAGAAAAGCTCAAGTGTGCTACTCTAGTGGGGATAAGTTTGATGACGACTGGAGGAAACCAAAGAAGGAGTGGCTTCCATATGAAGAGTATAAAAAGCAAAAAGAAGAGAAGTATAGGCAGACAGGTCGAGGCTTTTACCAAAAGGAGCAACCACCAATCGAGAAGAAACCCGACCTAGAGACCATTTTGATGAAGTTTATGGAGGCTTCGGAAAAGAGACATGATGCCACGGATTCCGCTATCATGGAACAACAAACATTGATGAAGAACCAGCAAGCCTCCATCCACAACCTTGAAGTACAACTTGGTCAACTAGCCACTCTAGTCCATGAAAAATTGTCCCCGAATAATCCCGAAGTAAAAGCCCAATCTCACGTGATGGCCATCGATACTGAAGAAGATACAATATCCGAGTTCCTGGAGGCGTTGGAAGATACAACAGCCCAAGAAATCAAGGATCGAAAATGGAAAGAATGCTGAACCAGGCTCGCCACGACGTGGCACGCCTCTGGCCACGACGTGGCGCAAGTCTGAGCAAAAATCTTTGGAGCCTAGTCCAGATTATCATCCACCTATGCCATTCCCCACCCGTGCAGCACTTAGTCAACCGGAGAAGGAACATTTAGAGTTTGTGAAGCATGTGAAAGGGATTCCAATTAATACTCCCTTTGTTGAGTCCTTATCCAAAGCTTCCGAGAACCAGAAATTACTGCAAGACTTGATAGATACGCGAAGGCAATTAAAGAAACAGTCTACAGTGATTCTAAGTGAGCAAATTTCAAAAGTTGTGTTGGGAGAAACACCAGAAAAGATGGGGGATCCTGGACGCCTCACTCTTCCATGCGAGTTTGGGAATAAAATGAAGGTTAATGCTTTAGCCGATTCCGGGGCTAGCATTAATCTAATGCCTTTTTCATTTTATCAAAAATTGGAGATTCAGAAGATGAAGGCTACAAAGATGAAGATTCACATGGCGAACCGTTCGGTGACACAACCCCGAGGCATAGTGGAGGATATTTTGGTAAAAATCGGAAAATTTGTTTTTCCAATAGATTTTGTAGTCTTGGACATGAAAGAAGACACAGATGTTCCGATAATCCTTGGTCGGCCATTTCTTAACACTGCTGGTGCCCTGGTTGATATTCGCGAGTCCAAGCTCACTTTGAGGGTTGGAGATGAACAAGAAGTCTTCGGGATAAGAAATGATTTTCAAGAAGATAAAGAAGAGGTGTTCACGATTAATGAGGAGAATGAACTAGAAGAGTTGGAAAAGCTTATGGAAGAAGAGATAAAGGTAGTTCATCAAGCCAAGAGGACAAAACCCAGGGCATCTGTTCCGTATTTGATTGAAGTCATAACTTACAAGAACCCACCTTCTTGGGTAAGCGAAGAGGACGAGGAAATGACAAGTGATGAAGAGGAAGTCACTTCAAAAGAAACAAGGCCGGAGGTGAAAGAAGAGGGGAACGCTATGGAGAGCAAGGAACACACAAAGGGCACAAAACGAAAGCATGAAGAAGATGGAAAAACTAAAAAAGAAAATTCAAAGAAGGCGTATAAAAGGAGAGTTCAAGCTTATAAACGGCGGTTCAAGGAACAAAAGATCCTGGTGGTAGACTCTTCCGAAGAATCAACGTAGAAGGCACGGAGTCCAGCTCAAGACTCCAAGAAAAAAAGAAGCGCTTCTCGGGAGGCAACCCGAGTTTGGTTTGCAATTTTTTCTTTCTTTTTATTTTCTTTTAATTAGGAAAGACATCAATTCATCATCTAAAAACCGGTAATAAGCAGAGAAATAGCTGTAGGGGACTTTAAATAATGAAATATTTGCAAAGAAATTAGTTAATTAGATGAATATTATTAAAATTTGGCATCTGACAGCTCTCACAACGTGGGCATAGCCAGCCACGTCGTGGGTTTAATTACAATTCGCGATCTGAGGAAATTTAAGGTCCACGACGTGGGCAAAGCCCGCCACGTCGTGACCTTTAAAAATCAGGGGGGGACCAATCGCTTAAAACCCTTTGACCGAGAAACCCCTTATCCCCCACTTGGAAGACTGCCGCACTCACGGGAACATCACGACCCTACTGCCAATTTCTTATTATACTTCTAAATTCGTTGCAAGATCTTGCTAATTACTCCATTTGGTACGTGTTTTATTTATTTTGCAATTATTTCTTCCAATTTCAAGTTGTCGTGATTAGGGTTTGAATGATTCATGAAATTGGTTGAATCTAGTGTCCGATTTTAGTTTCCATGTTATTTAAAAGTCCATAGGAACAAACCCCAAGAATTATTGTTATGGAAATCGCACGTAAACATGTCCGATTCAGCAACTGGGTTCGACAAGCTCCACGACGTGGCGCAGCCTGGCCACGTCGTGACTTCTGGCAGACCCTTATATATGTTTTAATGTGTTATTTGTTTGCTGCTTTGCTTTGCTCTTGTTTGCAGAAATGGGACCACGACGAGCTGTCCAGCAGGAAGAGGGCCCGATAGATGTAGCAAGCATACATCCTCTATATCAATTCCCTCAAAACATTCCCCGATCGTTGCTAACAACCTACGAGAATCGACTTGGATGGTTATACAATAGGGAGTTTGCAATTGCCCCAATTATTGATTGGGGATGGCTGGGTAGAGTGGGAATGGTAGTGGAGCTGGAACGTTATTGGTCGAAGACTTATGTTGGAGATCAATTTTCGTTCACTTGTCACGGGTGGAGGAATCTATTCGCCATTCAAGAACCCGTGTTCCGGGAATTGTCGGTAGAATTTTTTTCTACCGTTTGTTTTGAAGAGCGCACCCTTGATGTCACCTACAATAGGGCACTTGTGTTTCGTCTTGGAGGTGTATATCGTGAGTGTAGTCTTTGGGAGTTTGCTTGGCGTATGGGGCTCTATACGGAAGTGGAGACGCAATCTCCATTTTTTATTCCTTTCTTGCTTGGATGTGTGCGGGATTTTACTCCGGGTACTTTGGATGTGCAGTTTTGGCGGGGCATTTCTAACCATGAGTACAACACTCGTGACTCGAGTGAGTCTCAAATACGGAATCCTGTGTTCCGATTTTTGCACCGCCTTATCACATTTTCAATCAATCACAAGCATCATGGTGATAAGGTCCCCATCCAGAATCTATTTTATTTATGGACACTTATTACGCCGGGGGTTTGTTGTGATCTGCCTTATATGTTGGCAAGGTTTATGGGGAAGAAAGCGGCCAATTCTAGGCCTGGGAGCCCGATTACTGGGGGGCATTTGGTTACTCGCCTGGCTAGGTCATATCAAATTTTGACCCCTGACTTTGTGAGGAATCTCACTCGATTCCCGGACACAGACTTGACCATTCAAGTCTTGGGTGTGATGCGCGCGGTGGTGAATATCGGGGGTCGCTTTGTTATACCACCGATTGATGACGAACAGGAGGAAGTGCAGCCGGGACAGCAGCCACCAGCTAGGTCGAGGCGTCGGAATGTAAGGGCTAGAGGGGAGGTCGAACGAGAGCATGCTACTTCGCAGTATGTGCAAGGAATGCCCACCGACCCTTTTCAGAGTCGGGTGGGAACATATTTGGATAATCTACGAGGTCATGCTATTTATCATACCCAGCTTACTGAGGGTATCTATTCACATTTGGGTGTGACCCGACCACCTTCTATGCCACCACAATATCCCTATTTTCCGACATGGGAGGAGCTATGGCGTTCACAAGATGATGGAGCAGGGCCGAGTGGAGCACAAGATCAAGATGATGATTGATTTTATTTCTTTTGTTCTGTTTTTGAGTAGTTTTTTTTATGTTAACTTTAGTATGTGATGTAAAACTTTATTAAGACTATTATGTTACTTTATTTTTCTTTTGGGTTGATCTAATTTTTCAGATTAGCGTTGGAATTCTAAGGAGCATAGAAGGTTAACTTTCGAGTCGTGTTTGTCTAGTCAAAGAAGCCAAGAGTCGTGAGTCGGAACCACAATTCAAGATAAGTGTGGGGTCTATTAGGAGAGAGGTTATAGTTGGGAAATATATTTGCATAGAAGCGTTGGCAACCAGTTAGCCATTGGTCAAAGCTGCTAGAGTGAATAAAGCAAACAACTCATTTTCTGCTGAGGTTCAGTTTCCACGACGTGGACTTCTTGTGCCACGACGTGGCGCTATTGCAATTTTTGGTAGTTTGGTTTTTTGGTGTTTGCGGTTTCAACCCATATCACGACGAGATCCAGTTTATCATTGCCACATTTTTCCTTACAAATACACACTTTGACGAATTGACGTTTCGAGTTCGGTTCGTGGTTTATTTACGTATTCAACCAGTTTTCCACCGAGTTTCGATTTTTGGAAGTCCAATTGTACTTTGTCCACGCTTTTGGAGATGCTCATGCCACTATCCCAGGGGAGTCTGTTCCTTTTTCTCCCTTGTCTTTAATTTTGATTTGTTTTATACATACAATGAGGGCATTGTATGAAATAAGTGTGGGGTAGGGGTAGAAAAAGTAAATTGCTAGAACATTTGGAAAATTAAAATTAATTGAATCTAGTACTAATAATTTGAGCTATAATTGCTAGTATTATGCGGGATGATCCGATGAAAGTTCAAATGTTTAGTTGAGCCAATACACGTTATAGTGCATTTGTGGCCTCCCTTATTTTAGTGAAATCATGGAACAAAAACATAACCCCGCTTGGTCTGAGGGATGCAATAGGTTTAGCAGCCTAAACCTGAAATGTATCCAGGAAAATTATTATCATTAACCAATAAAGGTTGAGGTTGAGCGCCTCTGCTTAAGCATGTAGGGTTTTGAGTGGAAAAAGTGAGTTACATGTGAAAAAAAAAGAGAGAGAGAGAGAATTACGAAAAAAAAAGTTTGAAGAATTTTGGAGCAAATAAAGTGAAGATCAAAAGATCAAAATTCGAAGAAATCCAAAAAGTTGAAGATACCAGAAATCAATTCAAATAAGGTGTTGAATTCAAAGAAATCAAAGATCAAAATGCCAAAGAAATGAAGAATTCAAATAGAGCTCCATAGTGGTATCGAAAAATTGTAATTCTAGTTTATGTACTCTTAGGTTGCTCATCTAAAAATACCTTGAGGTTGGGAGGTTTTCTGCGGATGGATTCGGAGGGTTGCATAAAATGAGCATTGTTCGGAAAAAGTGGGTGAGTGTTTATGAAGATTGTGAGTATTTAAAGTATGGGGGGGTACTTTAGGAGAATTTTAGACACAAATGCATGCGTTGAGGTTTTGGCATAATGGCTGAACTAGAGTCGGATTGTTCTGTGTAGTTTTAGTAATTAAGAATTAAGTTGAAATTTGCTTGAGGGCAAGCAAAGCCTAAGTGTGGGGTATTTTGATATTGCCATATTTACACTTATTTTTAGGCAGTATTTAAGTACATTTTTATTAATAAATTGATAATATGTTTAGAATAATGATACTTATGAGTTTAAATTGTTATTTTCAGTCAATACAAAGGATTTTCGAAGAAAGGGACTAAAGGTGACAAAATGGGGAACATGGGAGGCTTGGAAGACAAGAAAATAATAAATTCACGATAAGAGCTAAAATCACGACGTGGCGATGAAACCCACGACGTGGCATGGGTGTTCCAGAAGATAAGCATCGCGACGCGGAGGATTTCCTTGAAGAATACGGATTTCTTGAAGCCCACGACGTGGCGAGATCTGGCCACGACGTGACGCGAGTTTTTAAGGCTTATATAAGTTCTAACGATTATTACGAAAAAAGGGACTTTTGGCAGAAGAAAAAGAGTTCCAGAAGACGAATAAGAACGAAAGAAAGGCTCTGGAAGAGGGTTTTCAACACCAAAAGAAGTAAAGGTTATTTTTAGAACATGTCTTTCATTAGTTTTAGCTGTGTTAGTTTAATTACTATGATGAGCAGCTGAATCTAGCTACTCTTGTTTAGCTAGATGAAGCTTTGAACTTATGAATAGTTATATGATTATGGATTTAGCTTAGTTGGTGAAAATTTGCTTGTGTTTGATTTGTATGACCTAGCATGTTAATAATTGTTTATCTAATTGTTTAATTACATGTTCTGTGTAGCTTAGTGACCATTAAACTGCATGAACCTGTTTACCTAATAATTTAGTGAACATTGAATTGTTAGAGCTAGGATTGACCAATCTTAGTTAATAATTAGAATAAATAAAGTTTAGCTGTGTTAGAGAACGAGAATTGTGATCATAATTGCGTTTACACAACAAATCTTATATAGCATATTTTCAACTATAATTGGTTTTGTGTTTAATTATGTGTGAACATACATGGTTTGACATGAATTAGTTAAATATTGGTAAGATAGAACTAAATTACTAATATAATTAAAAACCAACTTAGTAATCCGTAATTGTTAGCTAGCCATAAGGGAAAAGTGGATTCAATCTAAACAAGAGTGTGTGTTTTTACTTATTGAATTGGATTTAAGTTCATCTGATCTTGTAAAATCAGATAAAACCCTTTATTAAATTTGTTAATAAATTAGGTTAATTTAATAGTAAGTAAATTAATTAGAACACCGTTCCCTGTGATTGACACCCGACTTACCCAAGCTATACTGTAATCTGACTAGGTACACTGCCTATAAGTGCATAGATAGTTAAGTTTGTTAGGTTATAAATATTAAAATTAGTGGGTACTTTTGTGCACATCATGATGCCGTTTGGGCTCACCAATGCTCCTGCCGCGTTCATGGACCTCTTGAACCGCGTGTGTAGACCGATGCTGGATCGGTCTGTGATAGTTTTCATTGATGACATCTTGGTTTATTCCAAGATGCAGGAAGAGCACGAGGAGCATCTGAGAGAGGTTTTGGAGACCTTGAGGAGGGAGAGCTTGTACGCCAAGTTCTCCAAATGTGAGTTTTGGTTTCGCAAGGTGCAATTTCTTGGGCACCCCGTCAACCAGAACGAGATTTCAGTAGACCCGGCCAAGGTGGAGGCCGTGATGAGATGGGAGGTTCCGAAGTCTCCATCCGAGATTCGGAGTTTCTTAGGATTAGCAGGCTACTATCGGAGATTCATTCAGGATTTCTCCAAGATAGTCGTACCCCTGACACGGTTGACTAGGAAATCTGTGGTCTTTCGATGGGGGCCTGTGCAGCAGGCAGCATTCGAGATTCTGGGGCAGAGATTGTGCGAAGTGCCAATCTTAGCCCTGCCCGAGGGCGTAGAGGATTTTGTGGTATATTGTGATGCGTCTATCTCGGGTTTAGGTGCAATTTTGATGCAGAGGGGACATCTCATTGCTTATGCCTCGAGGCAGCTAAAGCCTCACGAGGCGAACTACCCAACACATGATTTAGAGTTGGGGGCGGTGGTCTTCAACATCAAGATTTGGCGGCATTACCTCTACGGGGTTCGATGTACCATTTACACAGACCACAAGAGTTTGAGGTATCTCATGGATCAGCCGAATCTGAACATGAGGCAGCATCGGTGGTTGGACGTGGTGAAGGATTATGATTGCGAGATCCTTTGTCACCCGGGGAAGGCCAATGTGGTGGCCGATGCGTTTAGCCGTAAGGAGTGGTACGTCGAGCGGTGTTTGACCTGCAGGAAGGTCAAGGCCGAGCATCAGATACCGCACGGCAAGATGCAACCGTTGGATATCCCGTTGTGGAAATGGGAAGATATTACGATGGATTTTATCACAAAGCTTCCCCGGACTGTGCGAGGAGTAGATTCGATTTGGGTCATCGTGGATCAATTGACCAAGAGCACCCATTTTATTGCGATCTAAGAGAGTATCTCGGCCGAAAAGTTAGCCGATATCTATATCAGGGAGATAGTGGCGCGACACGGGGTGCCAGTGTCAGTGATATCAGACCGAGATGTGCGGTTCACTTCCAGGTTTTGGAAGAAGTTTCATGATGAGTTGGGAACTCATCTGCATTTTAGCACCGCCTTTCACCCGCCGACGGATGGTCAGAGCAAGCGGACCATCCAGACCTTGGAGGATATGCTACGGGCATGCGTGCTAGAATTCGGTGGTAGCTGGGATACCTATCTTCCCTTGGCTGAGTTCTCGTACAACAACAGCTACCACGCGAGTATTGACCGTCCCCCATTCGAGATGTTGTACGGACGGAGGTGCAGGACCCCGATATGTTAGGGTGAAGTTGGCTAGAGGGTCATGGGGAGCACCGAGGTGGTGCTCAAGACGACCGAGAGAATCCAGCAGGTTTGAAGCAGGCTGCAGACTGCGTAGGGTCGGCAGAAAAGTTATGCCGACAAGCGCCGGTCAGACTTGGAGTTTCAGGTTGGGGATATGGTTCTCCTGAAAGTGTCGCCTTGGAAGGGCGTCATTCGATTCAGGAAGCGGGGCAAGTTGGGCCCAAGATACATTGGTCCGTTCAGGGTTGTAGCCCGAGTGGGCAAGGTGGCATATAGGCTGGATCTGCTAGCTGAGCTCAGTCAGATCCACATCACCTTCCATGTCTCCCAGCTGCGGAAGTGCCTAGTGGATGATTTAGCAGTGGTGTCGTTAGAGGATATCCAGGTTGATGACAACCTTAATTACATTGAACGCCCAGTCGCGATCCTCGACTGCAAGTCGAAGGATCTGAGGAACAAGAGGGTGGAATTAGTAAAGGTGCAATGGCAGCACCGAAAGGGTTCAGAGTGGACATGGGAGCCAGTGGAAGAAATGATGGAGCATTACCCCGAGCTGTTTCAGGATAGAGCAGTAGACTTCAAGGACGAAGTCTAAAATAAGTGGGGGATATTTGTAGCACCTGGTTCCTGGTATGTGAAATTTATCTAAGTGTTTTGCATTTTTAGCCTTGGAATCGGCGGGTTGTAGGCCCGACTCGATGAGTAGAGACGGGATATGGAACACGTTTAATTTGGCGACTCGGCAAGTCCATATTTTGGACTCAGCGAGTCCCCGCTGTCTGATGAAACCCTAAATTCCAAGGGTTTGCACCCTATTTAAACCAACCTTATGTGCCCCAACCTCGCCCCCTTCACCCTCAAAGCTCCCTTTATCGTCCAACCCTTGTTCCTCATGAGATTGAAGTGTTTTGGTGTGTTTCTTGAAGATTTTGAGAGAAAAGAAGAGTAGATCAAGAAGAGAAGAAGGAGGCCAGACATCTTGGTGTTATTTCAAGTGATTCCCTTGAGCCGGAGGACTTCTGGGGCAGCAGCAGCAGAAGACAGTCAGTTCCCACACAGATCAGTAGCTACTTTGAGGTGAGTTACCTTCCAGTAGCGGTGGGTCCACTGCCACAATGCCGGCCCATCAGTAGGAGTTGTATGTTAGATGATTGTCTTTGTGATATCATCTAGGTTTGCTACTACCTGATATGTTATATGCTAGCATGATATGTATGTGTGATAGTAGTAGAGTTCGGTTGTTAGGACTGAAGGGTAGGTTAGACACCCCAGATATGTCAGACAGTATGTGATGATATGTTTATATGCTGGCTTGATATGTTATGATATATGTGATAGTAGCTGTAGGGGTGAAATAGTCCCCGAGGATCGGTTGTTAGGACCGATGGGTAGTTAGCACCCCAGAATGGCTTGACATGGGTAGTCAGCACCCCAGAACGGCTTGACACGAGTAGGTCAGCACCCCATAATGGCCGTACTGGGTAGGTTGGGCACTCCAGAATTGCCCAGCAGCATGTATGATATGTGATTGTATGGTATGTGGTAAGATGGGGGAACTCATTAAGCTTCGTGCTTACAGTTTTCAGTTTTGGTTTCAGGTACCTCTTCTTCGAAGGGGAAGGAGCCGGCACGGTAGCGGCACATCACACATACGCTTTGTATTATGCACTATGAGATCTTCTTGGGGATTTGTACTTTGACATTATTATGTGTTATAAAATGGTTTCCAGACATGCAACATCTTTTATGAAATGATATGATCAGTGAATGTTTTATTTCTAATGTTTTGCAAAGTGTATGTTTTAAAAATGAATTTTTTGGCTCGTATTTTTGGGACGTTACAAGTTGGTATCAGAGCCAGGGCACGGGTCGATGTGTTCGACGGGGACGTCGAACCCTATAATGGGGGGGTGAAAGTGGGTTAGATCTGATCCCACATCGGCTGGGAATGAGAACTAAGCATTCCTTATAAGGGGTGTGGATACCTTCCCTATCACAACGCGTTTTAAATCCGTGAGGGCAGCAGATCCCATAAGAACTCTGCAGTTAAGCGTGCTCGGGTGGGAGTAGTACCAGGATGGGTGACCCCCTGGGAAGTCCTTGTGCCGAGTGGCCCAAAGCGGACAATATTGTGATACGTGCCAAAGGGGGATGTTACACTCTATATAAATCACCTTGTCAAGTTGCTATGGTGAAGGCAACCCAAAAGGACCATGCACAACTGGGTTAAGTACTTACCAAATATAGTTACAACCTTAGACACTAATACAACAGATCCTTCATAGCGAAACACTTTCCAAGTCAAGACTTAACCTCTTGCAAAGTTGGAATGCCGTTTCCTATAAGAAGTATGTCATCAACATACAATACTAGGAAGGTTACTATACTCCCACTAGCTTTGACATATACACAAGATTCATCTTCACTTATAGAGAAGCTAAAATCTTTAACCTTGTCGTGAAAGCAAAGATTCCATCTGCGAGAAGATTGTTTCAATCCATAGATTGATTTCTCAAGCTTACGCACTCTATTTGGATACTTTGCATCTATAAAACTCTATCGCTGACTCGTGTGAACACCCTCAACCAACTTCTCATTAAGGAAAGCGGTTTTGACATCCATCTTACCCAGAAGATAAGATTCTCATGTTTTTGGATTAGGTGTCTAAGTTCATAACTATTTCTGGAATGTACTTGACCCGGTTAGCATGGTCCATTTTGGGTTGCATGGCATTGCAACACTTGGATAGACTAAATGAGAGAAAGGACACTTATGGTTTATTAATATATTATAAGTTCTAATATATTAATAATAGTATTTAATTAGTATTGATCAATAATTAATTTAGAATTAATTTGGTGATCAAAAGGAGACTGATTAATTATATGGGGTTGATTGTGTAAATCATCCATTCTTTTATAGTGGGCTAATGATCCATGTTTTATTGAATTGGGCTAAAATCCATAAGGTTCTCCATGGATAGTCCATGGATGTTATAAACCCATGGATCATGGAATATGGAAAGCCATGTCAATTAGGGTTTACATGTTGTAACCCTACTTGTGACACAACTATAAAAGGACCCCATGGATAGCAAAAATCGGCACTACTACTATGTGCAGAACAAGAGGGCTAGCCGATTTCGAGTAGTGTACTTCTCTCAAAGTTATTTCAAGAGTTGTGGTGTTGTGTGAAACATTTGAGGCATCACACTTGAGGCGTTAGGCTCACAAGGTTCTCAAGGAATCCAAACAACAAGAAAGGTATGTTCTTCTACTAGCTTTTATGTTTCAAAGTTCCCCATGCCATTCTAGTTAGGTTAAGAACCTTGGAAAATCAAATTTGCATGTATATTAGTAAAACATAGATCTAAGGTTTCTAGGGTTGCATTGTGACATCCCCAAAATCACAGCCAGAAAAGACCAGTTTAATTTATGCTTTTAAAATGATTTCAGAGTAATCCTTTGATTAAAAGAGTTGCGAAATTTGTTCCCAAAACGAAATATGATAAAATAAGATTTACTAAAACATTTCTTAAAGAAATGTATTTTCATTATATAACAAAACTCAGGATGTCATGTTCCGATACAGACCAAAATCATAAACATTACGGTACAGACCTTACAACAGTTATATAAAACAACAGGTCTATAATCCAAAAATAAGTTGACAAGTCATCCAACTTATGCTCTAGCGCCACTACCTATAATACAAAGAAAACTGATTGGGCCAGGCTTGGGAGTCTGGTGAGCATATAGGGTTTTCAACCCACAATAAATAATTAAATAAATTTTCATAAACCAACAATAACCTAATTACCCATTCCCGTTATTCTCACTTTACGTCCCCAAAACAACTAACATAAGGGACGTCTAGTCTAAGAATATTTCATCAGGGCGACAACACATGCTTCAGCGGTTTCCCAGCAATATATGTCAAATCAGGCAACCATGGGGGGATGGAGTACAACAAATGAACACCCAAGTTCATTAACACCTACAAGTGGTGAGCCTACTAGCGTTCCATAGGACTGTCTAGAAAAGCCCGTGGTCATCATCTAAACTCCGCTAGATGACTAAGTCAAACACAACATCGAGGCCTCTCTTCATTTTAACACATATCAACTATCTACCCATGCTTTTGATGGGTTTTGGTCATAAGAACATCCTATGTGCTCATACAAACCCTAATGCTTGGATCTAGGTTTCTCTATTGTACATGCAAGTTATCCAAGACTATAAACCCTAATTCTAGCATACAAGTAATCATATTAACATAAGAATAGGTTTAAGATGTTACCTTGATTGTTATGTAGTAATAACAATCCCAAATCTCCTTGTATTGACTTTAGAAAGCTTAGAGTCACAATTGTCACTCCTCTAATGGTTCACAAACACCATAAGCAAGAGGATGAAGAGGAGAGAGGATGGAGGCTGCCCAAAACGTGTTCTAACCCTAGAAGAGAAGTTCACCACGTTTTTGAGCCTTAAGGGTTCTATATATAGTGAGGCTATCAGGGTTATCTAATAAGGAAACCCTAATTTGGATGCTTAAGCCCTAAGCAACCCATGGACTCCTTTAATTAGGGCCTTGGACGATTTCCTTATGGGTTTCCCCATAGAATTCGTCCACTCCTTAATATAAGACAATCCATGGCCCAAATTGTAATTATCTTATAATAACAATTCCAGTCCCTTAAGTTTAATAAATCTCTTTTAGTCACAAAACTAATTACCAATTAATTATTGACTAATATTAATTAAACAATATGATTTCTCCTTTAATATATTATTCTCATAATATATTAATAAATCATATTTAATCCTTTCTCTCCTTAATTCATCCTATCAAGTTGTTTTGGTGAAGGCAACCCAAAAGGACCATGCACCATCGGGTCAAGTACATACCAAAATAGTTATGGACTTAGACACTAATCCAACAGTCTCCCACTTGGATAAGTCTAATAACTATTATGCGTATGACTTCATATCCTGATCTGCAATCGTAGCTTTCCAAAGCCGCTGTCAACTCTGATCATATCAGATACGCGTGTCCTTAGATAAGGGATCATATATTCCTCCATTCTAGATATCATATGAGATATGATTTCAAATCATTCTCTTTGTACTATTTCTCGACTTCCGATTTATGACGACTGACTAATTGAACAAATCAAATTAGTCCTAGCCCGGCCGAGCATTTATGTTTGTCATCACTAAATCATCGAGGGGCCCAAAGATATCGCTTTTATCCTACTTTGGATAAAAGGAACGGATAAACTTTGATACAATGCTCGCTTGCACTCACTCACCAAATTACACACAACAATCTTTTTTGTAACACCAAGTTACTAGTGCGTTTACATATTATCAATGTGCAACCGATTCGCAAGATACAACTCACACATCTCGGTTTCAATAATATAAGATGTTATCGTCTCACCATTCACTTGTGATACAATTCATGGAGTGACCCAAGTGAGCGTGGGTTTAATCCAATGCTCAAATTCATATTCATAAGCACTCACGAATGTTGCAGCAAACATTTGCTTATGTCTAATACTCTTTTAGACAATCCACACACCAATTCATGACAGTCTTCATTCATACCTACTTCCAACATATGAACGACTGTGGCCCGTTCGAATAATTCGATTATTCTTAATAAACTCAATTATTCTAGAAGTCAAAACATGCAAAGTGAAACACAAGAATAATACTAATCCCATATGGCCTCAAACCTTTGAGTATAAATAAAACACCTTTTATTTATCACCATATCAATTACTCATTATTTGTCGTTTCGGGTAATCAACTTCTTACTTGAATTATTACACTTGTCCCATGCTCCTAGCATGCACACAATGTTTACCTATGGTTCTTACTTTGTGAAATAGACCAAATTGAGCACATTCCCAATCATTCTCATTTGACAACTCCAAATCTTTTTTCCATAAGTGAAAGAATATCAAATTCTTGCTACTTATAGAATATGCTAGATTCTAACATTTTATGCAATGATCCTTTCGTAATATCACTGCACCAAAGTCACAACGACTATTGCCAATGACATTACAAAGTCCTCTATCGAAGATTGTTCCAAGACAATTCCTTAGATATGATGTCTCTCACTCAAAGTACATTCCTTTGAACATCCTTTTGCATAAAAGTTTCTAATCTAGTCATATATTTTCAATATTCAATTCCCAATATGGACACGTTTCCATATTTTCCATCTGACAACTTATTCTTAATAGAATCTTATCTATTCATAATAATGTCGATATGGTCCATCCAATATGGAAACATTTCCATATTTTCCAATACTATACTTCCAACTACTCACAAGCGACCAATCCTCGGCGAACTTTGGATTGTCCTTTGATATTTGTTTAATTATTTTAGTCAAAACCGATTCTAGACCCTTTTCCCTCTAAATGCGCTAGACATTTGGAAAATTTTAGAATGGTCAAATATTATAACCTATGCAATCGATCCTATACTCAAAGCGTATGGGACACGATGCATAATGTTTTATTTGCTATGTTCTCAAAATTCGAATTATGAAGAGGAATGTCGTAATCATAATCAAAATTTTAAGAACACACTATGTACCTTTGACTAACATTATTAATATTTCTCAACCTAAGCCTTTAGATTTGAAATGAAGCATAATATTTTCTCCCTTAATTATAGCAAAACAACTTTACAACCCTTACGACTTTGCAAGGTATAACTCTTGTTTTCTATAAATAATATTGCCAACTTGCAATACGTGCCTTAATAATCATACAATCATAACATTTATGATCCCACTATCATGATGATTATTATAAACATAACACTTATGCTCCCACTAGCTTCGACATGTATTCATAAACATCTTAACTTTCAGAAAAACAATACCTATTGAATTTTTTAAGTCCATGTTTCTAATACTTAATGCTTTGATAACCTTTTATCAAGGCTTTTTGAACTTATACACCTTTGCCTTAGATAGTTCATATGTGTGTCTAAACAATTAAGACTAATTACCAAACCTCACAATTCAAATCATGGAAAGGGATACCGTAACCATGATCGAATTCGAGAATGCAATTTTACAATCACTATCTTCTTAAAACCTTTCTTAATGAAAGCATTTCCTCACAATCATTTTCATGAAGGAGGAAATCTTATGACACTTTAGATTTAAACGGTGTATGTGTTCCTATCCATGTGAATTTGTTAAAACCAAAGTTTACGACAAATTCAAACTCATATGGATCGAACTTTCTTAATCTCGATTTCTTGCCTTATGGTAGCACAGCTGCCCACCATGTCTTCCAAGTAGTTAAGCAGCTCACCTTTTCTTATCAATGTACTTTCCATTGATCAAGGTTCTTGCCTTTTATGCATTTGAACAAGAACTCATAGAACTCATATGCATAATTAACTCAATTGGAACGACATAGAAACAAAATAATGTCAACACAATAGGTTGTAAACCTCAACTCGTGTGCTAGTGATGATCGATAAGGTTTATTTGATTTGTTATTGAAACTTTTCAAGACCATTAAGACTCCCACTGACTACTTGACATATAAGATTCTTTTGTCAATAAACATTTCTTGACAAACAAATATTCAAGAGTTAGTGTAGCTTTTATCAAAACACTTCATAAATTGGTTCTAGTTGGTCTTTGTCTTATCCAAGACATCACAACTTTCCACATTTGATGAATGTTATAAACCTTTTAATACTTGTCACTCATTGTCACAATCTTAACTCTAAGACTTGTTATTGGAACGAAGTACGATTGACCTTTTGATTTAACCATTTCTTCAATTCTTGATTCCTCTTCTTAGACATACAATTATGCTAAGACTCACTTAGAGGATCAATTGAGATATGGTTCTTAATCATTAAGACCTATCATAAAGCATAAAAGGTACTCTCCCTTCTTCTTAGAATGGAGAAACTTTTATCTTTCTGCCTACTTGATTATTCTTATTCGTTCTGCTATTGATTTAAACTTTTTTCAATCAATTCATAATTACACTTAATCTTGTAAGTATAATCATATTTACTAAACCTTTAGTAAATCATGACGAATATCATTGTTACTCTTATGGTGGACTTGATTAACACGCAACTTTGTGTGCTCGATCTCCTATTCCTTCACTTGACACTTTGTCAATGAATTAGTCTAATTTCCAAATACGAAATTTCTATTCATCATGCAACCAAGTTGCATGATTCCAAGTTTCTGTCCAATTGAAACTTGGGCGATGAGAAACTCTCCCTATTTGGTAAATTCTTGACTTTCCATAAATAACATAATAAGAACGAAATCCATTATTTCTAATAATAGAAACATTCAAACATCAATTTTTCATATACGCCATTGCAAGGATAAATAAATAATATAAAATCAAAATTTATTTTATTGCGGAAAAAATTGTCCTTACAATGCAATTCATTGAAAAACTATGCTAATACATCTTTCTTAGCAATCTAATTCTAACTCTAAGTAGTAGCTCAAGAATCTAATCTTCGAGAAATGCAATCAAAATCCATTCCTTCACTGTTAGATTCTGCTCACTTCTTCCCTTAAGCTTCCTTTCTTTTCTTTGATCCTACAAAACATCAATTGTAATCTTATCACATTATGTATTAAGAATCTAGAATAGAAGCTTAAAAGAGTTAGTTAATGGATTTTACCTATATTAGAGCCATAAGTTTCGACTCTCCCATCTCTTAGATCTCCTAGGTAAATGGGGCAACTTCGTCTCCAATGCCCTTTCTCTTGGCAATAAAAGCAAATTGACTCTTTTGGAACATGACATGGAACTACATCGGACGTTGCCTTTCTCTTATGATCAAACTTTTCAATCATAGCATGTCTTTTTTTGCCATTGTCTATATCCATAGAGGTCTCGAAGGCAGATTCACTAATCAACTTTTCTTTTCTATTGCGCCAAACCATTGCTGATTCAGCAGCAATAAACATATAGGTGAGATCTATAAGGGTCACGTCGCGGTTCATCATATAGTACTCTCTTACGAACTCACTATATGAGTTAGGAAGTGACTGAAGAACCCAATCAACAGCCATTTCCTCACAAACAACGGATCCCAACATTCTTAACCTATCAATGTGTGACTTCATCCCTAGGACGTGTGCACACACCGACATTCCTTCTTTATGTTTACTTGCCAAAAGGGCTTGAGTGATCTTGAACTTTTCAAGCCTTTGAACTTGTGGGTTAGGGAGAACAATTGGAGGAGGTAGAGGAAGTGAAGCATCATTTCTTGTTCCTCGATCGAATCGTGGAATACCATCTTCATGTGGAAAGCTTGTTCCACGGGATTTGGGAAGACCATAGTTGTCGAACTTTGACATCTACAAAACGGGAGAAAACAAATTCAAGTTAGTTGATTGATTGAGTCCTTAGTAAATCACCCTAATGAGATACTAAGGCTAGGACCCAACACAATATTCCAAAACTCGAGAGAGGGATGTCGTAACCCAAATTGCAGAACATTTGAAGGTAAGTGAATGACGATTCACTAATTTCCACCATGAAAAACGAAAAAGAAATTTAAGTTTTAAATCTATGAAAACTCCTAGATCCTTTGAGATTCATTGAACATTTCAATGGCATGTTTAAATCTCGATATGCCCCTCTTGTTTGTGACTGGGATGCCGAGGATCACAAAGCGGGTGTGAATAACCATGCAAACTTACATGGTGCCCGCACATGTTACAGCCATCTATTCGATGTGCCGGTAAACCACACACGCTCCACCGAACTATGACAAAAATTGAGTCACCTTTTGCTACCTTTGCTTAGAACCATTTAGTGTGCCGGTAAACCACACACGCTCCACTAACGTCTTCGCAAGGGCACAAAGTGTAATTTCATGGAATTGCATCAATTCACTTTGCCTAAGTAACTAAGATTGGGAATTTGTAAAACATTTAGTTACTTTTGTAATTCATTATACTTATAATGGAAGGTTTCGTCCTATCCTACCCGTTCGGCTAACGACCCTCCACTAGTCAAGAGTGCGGTGGGTAAGAGTGGATACCCATTCAATCGCCAATTTATAGGCAATTTCCTTAAACACCCCTTATAGACCAGCTTCGTGAATGAGGCCTACTAACGGTAAAACTGACTTTTACTCATACATATATATATATATATATATATATATATATATATATATATATATATATATATATATATATATATATATATATATATATATATATATAATGTTAGACTTTTAAAGTTATATATATATATATATATATATATATATATATATATATATATATACATATATATATATATATATATATATATATATATATATATATATATATATATATATATATATATAGTATAGGGTGTATTTTACACTTTTAAAATATTAGGTGGTCAAATTTACCAATTATACTTTTAATTCAATTAAATTTTAAACCAAAAACTTTATGGATTTATTAAACCTCTTTTAATTATACACCTTAATTAATTAATAAAACCATAAGGGTGTGATTTGAACTTTTTCAAAACAATACTAGGGTTTTAGAATTTAACATTCCTAATTAAACTTTTAATCAACTTTTAAATTCCAAAACTTGAGGGCAAGTTTTGAAACATTTTAAAACATTAGGGTTTAGAATTTAAATATACATCAAAATTAAACAATTAATCAAAATTTAAATTCCAAAACTTGAGGGCAAGTTTTGAAACCTTTTTCAAAACATTAGGATTTTAACTATTTAAATTTCAAAACAACAAAACTTTTGGGTTCAAATTTAAACTATAAAACCTAAAGGGGAAAATATGAAATTTTTCATAACAACAAGGATCAAATAACAAATAATCTAAATTAACATTTAATCACATAATTATCCATATTTGATTTATTTAATGATTTCTTGCAAAACAATTTACCAATTTAATCAAAATAATTTATCAATTATCACATAAGGAAACAATTATCTTATTAATTGATAAATATCTTCAATTAGATCAAGAATATAGTCAAATATATCATAAAATCAGATTAATATTGATCTAATATGATAAGGCAACTATCCTTAAGCAAAAACAACAAGAAATCCCGGTGTTCCCTCCATCTGACCAGCCGACTCGCCGAGTCAGGCTTGGACTCGTCGAGTCACCTTGGACTCGGCGAGTTCATCTATGGAATCGGCGAGTCCAGCCTCCAGAAACACAAAATTCAAAATTTTCAACCATATAATGCATCAATACAATAGAAACCAGTCTAGGCTCTGATACCACTAATGGGTTTTGGTCATAAGAACATCCTATGTGCTCATACCAACCTTAATGCTTGGATCTAGGTTTCTCTATTGTACTGGCAAGTTATCCAAGACTATAAACCCTAATTCTAGCATACAAGTAATCATATTAACATAAGAATAGGTTTAAGATGTTACCTTGATTGTTATGTAGTAATAACAATCCCAAATCTCCTTGTATTGACTTTAGAAAGCTTAGAGTCACAATTGTCACTCCTCTAATGGTTCACAAACACCATAAGCAAGAGGATGAAGAGGAGAGAGGATGGAGGCTGCCCAAAACGTGTTCTAACCCTAGAAGAGAAGTTAACCACGTTTTTGAGCCTTAAGGGTTCTATATATAGTGAGACTATTAGGGTTATCTAATAAGGAAACCCTAATTTGGATGCTTAAGCCCTAAGCAACCCATGGACTCCTTTAATTAGGGCATTGGACGATTTCCTTATGGGTTTCCCCATAGAATTCGTCTACTCCTTAATATAAGACAATCCATGGCCCAAATTGCAATTATCTTATAATAACAATTCCAGTCCCTTAAGTTTAATTAATCTCTTTTAGTCACAAAACTAATTACCAATTAATTATTGACTAATATTAATTAAACAATATGATTTCTCCTTTAATATATTATTCTCATAATATATTAATAAATCATATTTAATCTTTTCTCTCCTTAATTCATCCTATCAAGTTGTTTTGGTGAAGGCAACCCAAAAGGACCATGCACCATCGGGTCAAGTACATACCAAAATAGTTATGGACTTAGACACTAATCCAACAGCTTTACCCAACACTTTTGTAGATAAAAATACATATAAAGTTTAAAATTTGTATAAAACATTTATTCAACCATTATTTCAAATGAACAAATAATGTATAAACACATAACACGTATTTTATATAGAATACTTTGTATCAGTGTGTTAGAAGAAAAGGAATATACACTTACTTCAAATAAACAACAATATATATACACATAACACGTATTTCAAAGCAAATACTTCATATTTATGTGTTAGAAGAAAGTGACTACACACTCACTTGTTAAGACGATGCTTGGACAGCACTTCGGCTCTTCAAGTGGAAATTCTTCGATGGATCCGGGATATCTTCACACACCAGACTTCTCGCGGGCGGAACTTCGGCTTGGAAACTCTTTTCTTCTCGGGATCTTCGTGCTTCGGGACTTGCTTCAGGTCTCGGGATGATACCGGGGCTTTGGGGGTACTTATTTGCTCATAAATCGAGGTAATATGGGTTTGAGAAGGGTGAATTAGCAACCTTGGCCGGCTGCCCCTTCAAATCTATTTATAGGGCAATTTTTTCATTTTCCACGTCGTGGACAGTGTTTACACATCGTGGGCTTGATCATCACAGCATGCGTCATCGCAAGTTGGGTCTGGCAGACTCCAGGAGGCGTCAGAAAACATGCCACGTCGTGAACACTGTTTTCACATCGTGGCCTCTGACAGTTTTGGGGTTTCACGCCCCAAACTTCAGAAATTCATAATTTTTGCGTACGAACTCTGTTTTTGACGTTCTTTATATCGACGCGTAGGTGAGATTATTCTCTGCAACTCTCGTTTAGACTCCGTTGGCTAATTTTGACTTTATTTTTTGTATATTATAAATATATTACTTTTATATTATTTTTAGTAGGGCAGGACAGGAAAACTCCATTAGAAATTCATAACTTCTTCATCTGACGTCTGGTTTCATCTGTCCTTTTACCGTTGGACTACTATCGACGAGATCTTCGATTCTTGTTTAGATTGTTTCGACTAAAAATCACTCGATCTCATTTTCGAGTATTCGGGCTGCATACCGCTAAGTCGAAACTTCGGAAAACCATAACTTCCTCATACGAAGTCAGATTTGGGGGTTCTTTTTATGCACTCTCTCGGTTTAACATAATCTATGACTTTAATTTAGATCACTAAGGTTAGATATAGCTCTATCTTAAATTCATATTTTACATCACTCAGAGTCGTGCTGGTTCTGTCGCAAAACTTCGACGGGTCATAACTTCTTCGTTATAACTCGGATTTCGACATTCTTTATATCTCTGGAATCCTTGTTTCAACCACTACAACTTTATGTAAAGATATCAGGCTTATCTCATACTTTAAATTTGACACTTATTTTATTCTTAATTCATTAAATTATAATAATTAAGCAAATAAACACATAATTCACATAATTCACATAATACTCAAATATTCATCATTATTACTTCAAAAAGAGTTACAAAGGTCAACCTAGACTATTACATCAACGTTAATGCCTAGCCTAGAAACGCGGACGTTTCAATTCTCTCCCCTTAGGATGATTCCGTCCCCGGAATCACACATCAACAAACAAATGTGGATAGCGACTCAACATGTCATTCTCCATTTCCCAGGTGAGATTTGGCCCATTCGTATGTTTCCAACGGACAAGTACTAATTTGACCATCTTGCGTCGAAGCTTCTTAGTCTTTCGGTCAACACTTGCCCCTGGTTCTTTAATTAACCTCTTGTTTTCATCAATTCTCAATTTAGAAATTGGAATTATACCGGGAACTTCTCCCGTGAACTTCCTCAAATAACACACATGAAAAGTGTTATGAATACCATCCAGTTCTTCTGGTAGTTCTAGCTTGTAAGCTTTGTTCGAAATCCTCTGAAGAACTTTAAATGGTCCAATAAACCTTGGACTCAACTTTCCCCTTTTACCAAATCTTATAAGTCCCTTCTACGGAGAGACTTTAAGTAAAACCGAATCTCCAACTTCAAAAGTCATAGGTCTTCGCTTTTTGTCAGCATAGCTCTTTTGACGATCTTGAGCTGCTAACATTCTTTCCCTGATCACTTTCAACTTCTCAGCAGTCAGATGGACCATCTCGGGTCCCATAAAATGCTTTTCTCCATCCTCAAGCCAACAAGACGGCGTACGACACTTCGGTCCATACAAAGCTTGATAAGGTGTCATCTTTATGCTCGCGTGGAAACTATTATTGTAGGAAAATTCTACCAAAGGTAAATGTTCATCCCAGTTACCTAGGAATTCCATGGTACATGCTCTCAGCATATCTTCAAGTGTTTGTATCGTTCTTTCACTCTGGCCATCAGTCTGTGGATGGTAAGCTGTACTTAAACACAACTTGGTACCCATTTCCTCTTGTAGACTTTTCCAAAATCGTGACATGAAACGACTATCACAATCTGATACAATTGTTAGAGGAACACCGTGAAGTCTCACAATTTCCTTCACGTAAGCATTCGCAAGCTTATCCATAGACCATTTTTCAT
Organism: Lactuca sativa; assembly: GCF_002870075.4. Classification (NCBI taxonomy): domain Eukaryota; kingdom Viridiplantae; phylum Streptophyta; class Magnoliopsida; order Asterales; family Asteraceae; genus Lactuca; species Lactuca sativa. Next base: position 225,520,951 of record NC_056624.2, read on the forward strand.
TGGCTTCTATGAAGTGTGAACTCTTGGTAAAATGATCCACGACCACCCAAATCATGTCGTGACCGCTCTTTGTCATGGGTAGTTTAGTGACAAAATCCATTACGATGTCTTCCCATTTTCCCAAAGGTATAGGCAAAGGTTCTAAACTCCCATATGGTTTCTAATGTTGTGCCTTAACCCTCGCACAAGTCACACACTCGGCCACATACTTTGCTATATCAAGCTTCATCGTCGGCTGCCAGTAATAGTGTTGGATTAATGTCTAAGTCCATCACTATAATTGGTAAGACTTGACCCGACCCGGCGTGGTCCATTTGGGTTGCATGGCATTGGGACATTTGGATTGACAAGATGAGGAAAAAGGATACTAGTGATTTATATTAATATATTATAAGTTCTAATATATTAATATATAATCATATTATTTAATTAGTATTGATCAAGAATTAATTTATAATTAATTAAGTGATAAAAAGGGACTAATTAAATATGGACTCTTAGATATATATATGTGTGATGGGCCAAGTTCATTTAGGTTGGGCTAAGCTTTCATGGATAGTCCATGGAGTGTTTAACCCATGGATCATATGAAATGAAAGGTCATGGGTATTAGGGTTCAACCCTAATCTCCACACTATATAAATAAGTCCTTGGTTAGAGAAATTGGCACTAGTGTGTGTACACAAACGGGCAAGGCCGATTTCACTAGAGAAAACCAAAGTATCCTTATTCTCAAGGTTATTCCAAGTGTTCATGGTGTTTTGTGAACCATTTGAGGTGTCACACTTGGGGCACGAGGCACTCCAGCTTCATGAAGACAAGTTACATCAAAAAGGTATGTATTCTATCTATTTTATTACCCAAGTATATGATATTTGTATGCTAGTATAGGGTAATATCTTGGAAACCTCATATTTGCATGTATAATAGAGAAAACAAAGATCCAAAGTATTTAGGGTTGTATGTGCACCATAGGATGTTGTAGTATACTAAAACCCAATAGTGGTATCAGAGCCATAGGTTGTTTTCTGTTATATTGATGCAAATGTTTATTTTCAAAGTTGAAAAAAAGAAAAAAAAAAACATGACGTTTGTCAAATTTTAAGATAATTACTTGTTTTTGTGAAAAACTATTATTCGTAAAATTTGAATCATTTGTTATATGAGTTGAATTAGGTCAAATTTAGTAAAAGATAATATGATATGATTATTTTATTAGTTTTAAAAGTTTGATCTAAAGTGTTTTTTTAAACATTCATAAGTTACGGATATGAAAAGGTTTTAAAAAAATTGATTCAATGTTTTTATGGAGTTACAAAATTTGGTGTTAATGTTTTAAAGAATTCCATAACTTATTATTAAGTTATGTAACATGAAAAGTTTCATCATGAAAAAAGCATTTAACTCTATAAGTTATGGGAACCGCACTTCTCGGGATCTTCAGGATCTCGGGACTTGCCTCGGGGCTCGAGAATATTACCGGGGCTTCGGGGTATTTCTGGCTCGCAAATCGATGCAAAACGGGAGAGAGAAGAGAGAAAAATAGCAAAAGAACTCGGCTACCCTCGCATCCTATTTATAGGAGGCTGGAGCCTCGGAGTACGCGGGGCGTACAGGTCCGAAATCGTCACTGCTTATGTATCCGAAGTGCTCGAGTGCGAGTGTCGACATCCCTCGGTGTACGCGGGGCGTACTTCGGATCAGATCGGTGACTCCTTCGGATAATCATCCGAATTAAAGATTAAATTTAAATACAAATTATTTAATAAACTTCGGAAATTCATACCTTCTTCATACGAACTCCGTTTTCGACGTTCTTTATATCCACGCGAAGGTGAGACTACGCTCTACAACTTTCGTTTAGACTCCGTCGGCTAATTTTAACTGTCACAACTAGCATTTTTAGCTAGGAAATTCTCTTCTCTCATAAACATTATCCATTGTAAAAGCATATACTCTAAGTGAATACTATACTCTATTCTCATTCAAATATATCTCATATGCTCAAATAAGGGTTGGAAACCCTAGAAGTTCTTGATTAGGTCCATTTTGGACTAGGACTTCCTTATTGGACTCTATGGACCAATAAGCTTCCAATTTGATTATCATGGGCTTAGAACCCTTAAATGGGCTCTAATTGGACGCACATTAATTTATTTCAACATTATGGGCCATATTGGGCCTAGAATGAAATAAATTAAGAGTTTTGAAACATGAATAACCTAAACTAGTCCAACAAAGGGTAAAAATCATATTATATTTCTTTTAGGTTAAAACTCATCCAACCTAACTTCTACATGGGCTAGAGGGCATAAAAGCCCAAATTTTTCCTTTTCCTTCTAAATTCTCGGCCCATGGCCCAAATCCAAGAAGAAATGAAGAAGGTTTGACTTTCAATGCCACCTCCTTATTCTCTCATGGATCTCCATGCACAAACACATGTTTCCATGCACATGTCACTTCACTCACTTCTCACTTCTCTCTTTCCCTTCCCTTGGCCGAGAGTTTACACACACACACACATCTCACAAAAAAATCTCACTAAATCACTCAAGACTTCTCTCTTCCTCTCCATTCAAAGTCTCGAAATTTTTCTTGTGTTTCAAGAGGATTCTTCAAGGTTATCATCATCCTTTGGTAAGTTTTTCCATGTCTAAGCTTCAAAACTCCCCTCTCACATGAGATCTCTTATTCTAAACAAGTTTCTTTGGTGATCATACTCCTAGAAAACTCCATAAATTCGAGATCTTCATCAAGGGGTGCTAGGGCCGAAAATCACCAAGTTTTCTTCCATCTTTTCTTCAACAACCGAAACTACACCCTAAGGTAAGCTTCATCCCCCTATTTTTCTGTTTTATAAGTTTTGTGGGGGGGGGGGGGGGGAATACAAGTGAAAGTGTAGATCTATATGTGTTTTGTATGCCTTGTATGATTTCTATGCTTATATGTGTGTTTTTGTGTGTTTATAATGTTGGATCTAGCCATAAACCCCTAAAAATCGAGATATACTTTATGTTAAATGATACTAGCATCAAATATATTTCTACATACAAAGTGTTCCAAGAAAAATAGCTAAATGGCTTAATAACATTTCCTTTGGGCTAAAAACTCAATTTTTGGACATAAAATGTTAAAAATATAAAGTTAAAGGGCCCAAAATGGAATATTTCGAATTCTGATGGGTGGGATGAGTCAAAACAGTTTCCATAATGTATTTTCTGAAAATATACTCTTTTGGAGGATTAAAAACATAAATTTCAAGCTTAATGGGCTAAAAATGACATTTTCGGCCCGATAGGGCCCAATATGCGAAATTTTCTGTTTTGAAGGGCCAAAACTGTGTTTTTCTGTAAAACAGTGGACTACTAGTGTTCCAAGACCTTTTCTAAGGTTTAAAATGCTTTTCAAATTTAAAAAGGACCAAAGTTGCAAAAAATTTCCAATTTGGGCCAAAATTGTAAAAATTGCGAAAAAGAGGGGTTATAACCGAGAAAACTGTATTTTCAGGGACTCAAACTGTTTTCAACCTAAAATATGCTGAAAAATATCAATTTCAATAAGTTTTGGTGTTAAAATGTCAAGAAAAATGGTTTAAGGACCAAACCGGAAATTTATTTAATTAAAGGGTTGAAAAAGTAAATTTACAAAATAAAGAGGGGCTGGAAACAGAAAATTTTCAAGGCTAATTCAATACACTCAACTTGATCAAATATTGGCACCACGACTACCGACGAAATACAATACAAAACAATTCCAAAAATCGTTGTTAAACGAATTGGTTCGGTCTCGAACCAATAAAAATCCAAAACTACTAACACGACGATACCTCGATTCACACAAGTAACATTTGGGAATTTAATACACATGTGAGAGTGCACAGACGTCTACGCACCATCTTTGGGCCCCAAAGTGTAAAATCTTGTTTGTTGGGCCTAGCTAGCCCAATGACCTGATCTTAAGGCCCGAAGACTTCTACCTTACGAGTTGTTGGGTCTTACATGATCTAACACAACGTAAAAGGACTTTCAATGGCTTTTATACTATTGGTCCCCAAGGGTCCTTTGGTACTGCTAGTAAAGTCGGTTATTTTAATGCGAGGCGGGTCAAGGGCCCCTCGTACTCTTTTTTTATCCCCAACCGGCTAATGGAGTTATCGAGGTCTTCGTGCCCTCTTTCTCTTCGGATGTGGGATTACTCGAAGTCAGGGCGGTTGGATTACGTGAATAGTACGGACGACGCCTACGGGATCGTTAGTATAGTTGTAAACTGGTCGTTTGTGTAACGCGTGTTTATAGCAATTCACATGCGCAATAATCCGACGTCGCCTGGAATTGATGACTTCACACGCTGCAATGGTTTTATTTTCAACTTCATGAAATTCAAAGAATTAGGAAAACATCGGGTTTTCCTAGGGTTTTTCAATACATACAGTTTCGAAATGCACACAAGTTTAATGAACATTTTTTTTACAACTATAGAAACAAACAAGCATACTTATGGATCTTCACAAACTTCTTTTTTTTACTCAAAAACTCTTTTCAGAAAATATCGGATTTTCTGGTGGTTTTCAAAATAATACAAAACGTTGCTTTTCAAATACCGCTTATGAACTCACCAACATTTCATATGTTGACGTTTTTCAAAATACTTGTATTCTCAGGTAACAAGTGAACCATAGGAAAATGTACTCAGTGATGGCTTGCAGTTTATTTATTTATGAATCGAACAATTTATTTTTGGGATTGTAATGTTTAAACAATGTACTCAATGTAAACTTTATCGGTTGTACTATATTAATGCATGGTGACGAATGATGTTACGTTTCATATATATTCAATGTTATGGTATTCAATTGAGTCACAACAGCCCCCGGACGTTTCCGCCGTCTGGTTCGGGGGTGTGACATTAACTTTTTTTTTTATTATTTATTTTTAATAGGCCGGGACAGAAAACTTCGTTATAAATTCATAACTTCTTCGTTTGACGTCCGTTCTCGCCTAACTTTTTATCGCTTCGATACCAACAACGAGATCTTCAATCCTCATTTAGATTGCTTCGGCTAAAAACCGCTCGATCTCAAATCGAGTATTTCAGGCTGCATACGGCTAAGCCGAAACTTCGATAAATCATAACTTCCTCATACGAAGTCAGATTTGGGCGTTCTTTATATATTCGGAAACCTCGTTTCAACTACTACAACATTAACCAAAGATATCAAGTTTATTTTACACTTAAATTTTGACGCTTATTTTTATTCTTAATTAATTAAACCACATAATTAAGCAATTAAGCACAAAACACATAATACTCAAATAATACAATCTTATTATTTCAAAACAGGTTACAAAGGTTAACCTAGACTATTATATCGCTAAAAATGGAAAGCCCGGAAACACCGGCGTTATAATTCTCTCCACCTTAGAATGATTTTGTCCCCGGAATCACACATCAACAAACAAATGCGGATAGCAACTCAACATGTCACTCTCTGTCTCCCAGGTGAGATTCGGCCCATTCGTGTGTTTCCATCGGACAAGCACTAACCCAACCATTTTGCGTCGCAACTTCTTAGTCTTTCGGTTAACAATTGCCTCTGGTTCTTCAATCAACCTTTTGTTCTCATCAATTCTCAATTCAGAAATTGGAATTATATCGGGAACTTCTCCCGTGAACTTCCTCAAATAACACACATGAAAAGTGTTGTGAATTCCATTCAGTTCTTCGGGTAATTCTAGCTTGTAAGCTTGGTTCCCAACCCCCTGAAGAATTTTACAAGGTCCAATAAACCTTGGACTCAACTTTCCCCTTTTACCAAATCTTATAAGTCCCTTCCATGGCGAGACTTTAAGCAAAACCGAATCTCCAACCTTAAAAGTCATCGGTCTTCGCTTCTTGTCAGCATATCTCTTTTGATGATCTTGAGCTGCTAACATTCTTTCTCTCATTATTTTCAACTTTTCAGCGGTTTGATGGACCATCTCGGGACCCATAAACTGCTTTTCTCCAGCCTCAAGCCAACAAGACGGCGTACGACACTTCTGTCCGTACAAAGCTTGATAAGGTGCCATCTTTATGCTCGAGTGGAAACTATTATTGTAGGAAAATTCTACCAATGGTAAATGTTCATCCCAATTACCTAGGAATTCCAAGGTACATGCTCTCAGCATATCTTCAAGTGTTTGTATTGTTCTTCCACTCTGACCATCAGTCTGTGGATGGTAAGTTATACTTAAACACAACTTGGTACCCATTTCCTCTTGTAGACTTTTCCAAAACCTTGAGGTGAAATGGCTATCACAATCCGACACAATTGTTAACGGAACACCGTGAAGCCTCACAATTTCCCTCACGTAAGAATTTGCAAGTTTCTCCATAGACCAATTCTCTTTGGCTGCTATGAAATGCGCACTCTTAGTGAATCGATCAACGACCACCCAAATCATGTCGTGACCATTCTTTGTTCGGGGCAGTTTAGTGACAAAATCCATAGCAATGTCTTCCCACTTACCCATAGGCACATGCAATTGTTCTAAACTCCCGTACGGTTTCTGATATTGTGTCTTTACTCTCGCACAAGTCACACACTCAGCCACATACTTTGCAACATCAAGCTTCATCGTCGGCCACCAGTAGTAGGGTTTCAGGTCCCTATACATTTTAGTGCTACCGGGATGAATCGAGTACATGGTCTTGTGAGTTTCTTCCATCAGAAGATCTCTGACTCCTCCTGTCTTAGGTATCCAAATCCGATCTTGGAACACCTTCAGTCCATGACTGTTTACACCGAACACCAACGTTTTGCCCAAACGTTCCTCCTTTCGGTCATTCTTTTCAGAAGCTTCGCTTTGAGCTTTCTTTATACTTTCCACAATGGTCGAGACAACTTCAATTCTCAACGCTCTTGGCCTTTTCCTTTCAAGATTGACTTTCCGAATGAGAGCATCAGCAACAACATTAGCTTTACCGGGATGGTAAAGTATCTCACAGTCGTAGTCCTTGAGTAACTCTAGCCAGCGTCATTGCCTCATATTCAATTCTTTCTGATTAAAGAGATATTGGAGACTCTTATGATCAGTAAAAAGTTTGCACTTCGTGCTATAGAGGTAATGCCTCCATATTTTCAGAGCGAAAACTACCGCTGCCAACTCCAAATCATGAGTCGGGTAATTCTTTTCATGCTCTTTCAGCTGTCGAGACGCATATGCTATCACCTTTTCTCCTTGGGTCAAAACACAACCCAATCCAACACCAGACGCATCGCTATAAACAGCGAAGTCTTCAACTCCATCGGGTAAGGAAAGTATCGGTGCCTCGCATAGCTTCTCTAATGCTTCTTTATGCTTATCACTCCAAGCATAAGTAGCTCCTTTGTGGGTCAAAGCTGTTAATGGAGTAGCAATCGAAGAAAAACCTTGGATAAATCTTCGGTAATATCCGGCTAATCCTAAAAAGCTTCGAATCTCCGTGGGACTTTTTGTTTGTTCCCACTTCATCACAGCTTCGATCTTCGCTGGATCAACCATTATCCCTTCTTGGTTGACCACGTGACCCAACAATTGGACTTCACGAATCCAAAAATCACATTTGGAGAACTTTGCATACAGCTTCTCCTGCTTCAAAACTTCTAACACTTCTCGCAAGTGTCTGCCATGCTCCTCCTGGCTTTTCGAGTAAATCAGAATCACGGATTTATCAAGGAAAGGATTACAAACCCTATTCATCAAATCCATGAACGCTGCTGGAGCATTGGTTAGTCCAAACGACATAACCAAGAACTCGTAGTGTCCATATCTAGTTCCGAATGCAGTCTTCTCGATATCTTGCTCTCTTACTTTTAGCTGATGATATCCTGACCTAAGATCGATCTTCGAGAAATAGCTCGAACCTTGCAATTGATCAAATAGGTCATCAATCCTCGGCAACGGATATCTATTCTTTATTGTTGCCTTGTTTAGCTCTCTGTAATCGATGCACATTCTCATACTTCCATCTTTCTTCTTCACAAATAACACCGGAGCTCCCCAGGGTGATGAACTAGGTCTAATGAAACCTTTGTCCAACAACTCCTGAAGTTGCATCATCAGCTCCTTCATCTCCGTCGGTGCTAATCAATAAGGTGATTTTGCTATTGGCGTGGTTCCTGGTAACAAGTCTATTCTGAACTCCACTTGTCTATCAGGTGGTAATCCAGGAAGATCTTCGGGAAATACTTCCGGATAATCACACACCACTGGAATACTCTGCATCACCTTCTTTTCCTTCTTAGCATCAATCACGAATGCTAAATATGATGTACATCCCTTGGTCAAACACTTTCTGGCTTTCATTAGGGAAATGATTCCAGAATTTACTCGCCGTTTGTCCCCGTACACCATAAATGAATCTTTCCCAGGCGGGTTTAGTTTAACTATCTTCTTCTTGCACAAAATTTCGGCATCATTGGCGCTAAGCCAATCCATTCCCAACAAGATGTCGAAACCATTAAGTTCGATAGGCAATAATTCCTCGTGAAACTTATTCCCATTAAGGTCGATTAAGATGTCTTTCATATGATGGCTAATAGGTACAAACTTGCCACTAGCAACTTCGACTAATAAAGCATTATCTAGTCTATCAACAGGAAAATCTAGCTTTCTACCAAACTCATGTGAAATAAAGGAGTAGTTGGCTCCAGAATCAAACAAAATTTGAGCAGGTAGTTCGTTTATGAGAAAGGTACCTGAAGCGACATCAGCTTCATCTTTCACGGCCTCAAGTGGCATCTGGAAGGCTCTCGCCTTCGGCTTTGGTGGAATGTTGGGCCTAGCTGCCTCCTTCTTCTTCGGACAGTCTTTCAAAATATGCCCCTCTTCATTACAACCAAAACACACCCTTTTGTTGTTCGGACACTCATTGGCAAAATGTCCAATTTTCCCACACTTGTAGCAGGTTACATCCTCGCTACATTTTCCATAGTGCTTTTTCTTACACTTATCACACCACTTCGCTTCGCCTCCTTTTCCTCCAAACTTTTTCGAATCAGATTTCGAAAATTTGCTTTTCTTACCGGAACCAGATGTTCCCTCAAACTTTCTCTTCTCACCAATCTCCACCTTGTCGGTGGTTCTCCCCTTAATCATGTTCTCAACAGACTTGGCAGCCCAGATAGCTGCCTCTAGAGTATGTGCCTGACGTACTGGCACCTCATACACCCATGGGAGTCCCTTCGCATACCGGTCCACCTTTGTCAGCTCATCTGGGACGATACGCAAGGCAAACTCCATCTTATCGGTGAAGTTATTGGTGTATTCATCAACTGACATGCTGCCTTTCGTCAATGTCAGAAACTTGTTCTCTAGTTCCAACAGATTTTGAGCCGAGCAGAACTTGCGCTTGAACTGCACCAAGAATTCTGCCCATGTCAATTGCAATGGATCATTAGGGGTCAACGTCTTCCCTATAGTGTTCCACCAACGAACGGCTCCACCTCTGAATTGTCGCACTGCATAGATAGTCTGCAACTTGCCTCTGCAGCCACAAGTCATGAAGGCTAACTCCATTTCGGAGATCCAATCCATAACTCCAATCGGATCCTCCTTTCCATTGAAGGTCGATGGTTTGCAAGTTAGAAAGTCCCTGTACTTGCATCCCATTCCATCATTCCTTCCATCATGGTTGTTTTGCCTAACTATCGGTGGGTTGGCTTGACCAACAGATCCACTGAAGTTTCCACCTTCTAAGTGCCCTTCATTTAATTCAGGCTCATCCACACGAATTGACAGTTCTTCACGATTCTGTTGAAGCAACCGTCTAGTTTCATCCATCTGACGATCCAACATTGTTTGAATCATCATTTGCACACCAGCCATGGTTATTGGCTCAGGTGCTGCTGCTACAACAGGTATTTGTTCAATCACTGGTGGTTGATTCCTGTTTTCGTCAGCATTTCCAACTCCACTTCTTGTTCTCACCATTTTGATCTACACACCGAATAAGGTGAAATTAGATCCTCAATCACGATAGATATTCAAATCATCCTTATCACTCTGAAATGTTTACATGCTAGTTCTAATATCGTAGACGTACGCTTAGAATCCTACACACATAAGGTTTCTAGATCAGGTCGGCAACAGACCATAGATCCGAACAAATAATATCATATATGGCAACATATAACATTTAGCACATAAAGCATTTTAGGCAACTTTCCTAAAATAAACTAGTGATCGTGTCTAAAATATCACAGACACACATCTCAAAATTTCACTTAGCATTCTAAGTTTAAGTCTAGAAATCCTACAAATTCCTAGTTCGCTTAAACTAATGCTCTGATACCAACTGTGACATCCCCAAAATCTCGGCCAGAAAAGACCGATTTTCATTTATTCTTTTAAAATAATTTCAGAGTAAATCCTTTTGATTTGAAAGAGTTGCGGAATTTGTTCCCAAAAACAAAACATGATAAAACAATGTTTACCAAAGCATTTCATAAAAGAAATGTATTTTCATTATATTATCAAAACTCGGGGTGTCATGTTCCGATACAGACCAATAAGCATAAACGATAACATTACAAGTCATTCAACAAATATATACATATACAGACTTGTAAACAAAACAACTTGATGGTTCATCCATCTTATGCCCGCGCGCCACTTCCTGTAATACAAATTAAAACTGAGTGGGTCAGGCTTGGGAGCCTGGTGAGCATATAGGGTTTTCAACCCACAATAAATAATCATATTTAATTTCCACCAACCAACAATAACCCAATTACCCATTCCCGTTATTCTCACTTTATGTCCCTAAAACAACTAGCATAAGGGACCTAGTCTAAGAATATTTCATCGGGGCGACAACACATGCTTTGGGATTCCTCATCAATATAAGTCAAATAAGGCAACCATGAGGGGGATGGAGTACAGCGAATGAACACCCAAGTTCATTAACACCTACAGGTGGCGAACCTGCTAATGTTTCCACAAGACTATCTAGAAAAGTCCGTGGTCGTCATCTAAACTCTGCTAGATGACTAAATCAAACAACAACGATGCCTCTCATCTGTTTATTACACACCAACTATCTACCCATGTTCTACCCAACATATTAGTAGATAAAATATACATTTTTATACATAGTTTTGAAAACATGTATAGCATGCTTTAATCAATACATATTTCACATAACAGATGAGGCACACACACATAACACGTATTTCATAGAGAATAAATCATATCTATGAGATAGAAGAAAGTGAATACACATTCACACATATAAACAACAATATACTTAATACACTCAAACCATACTTGTATTATTATCGTGTTTATGAAAGGTAATATACACTCACTTGATCAGAAGATGATCGGACAGCACTACGACTTGCAGAAGTAGTAATCCTCAGCAGATCTGGAAGATCTTCACAAAAATCGAACTTCTCGCGGGCAGAGCTTCGGCTCGGGAACCGCACTTCTCGGGATCTTCGGGATCTCGGGACTTGCCTTGGGCTCAAGAATATTACCGAGGCTTCGGGGTATTTCTGGCACGCAAATCGATGCAAAACGGGAAAGAGAAGAGAGAAAAATAGCAAAAGAACTCGGCTGCCCTCGCATCCTATTCATAGGAGGCTGGAGCCTCGGAGTACGCGGGGCGTACAGGTCCGAAATCGTCACTGCTTACGTATCCGAAGTGCTCGAGTGCGAGTGTCGACATCCCTCGGTGTACGCGGGGCGTACACGAATACGCGGGGCGTACTTCGGATCAGATCGGTGACTCCTTCGGATAATCATCCGAATTAAAGATTAAATTTAAATACAAATTATTTAATCAACTTCGGAAATTCATATCTTCTTCATACGAACTCCGTTTTCGACGTTCTTTATATCCACGTGAAGGTGAGACTACGCTCTACAACTTTCGTTTAGACTCCGTCGGCTAATTTTAACTTTATTTTTATTATTTATTTTTAATAGGCCGGGACAGAAAACTTTGTTATAAATTCATAACTTCTTCGTTTGACGTCCGTTCTCGCCTAACTTTTTATTGCTTCGATACCAACAACGAAATCTTCAATCCTCGTTTAGATTGCTTCGGCTAAAAACCGCTCGATCTCAAATCGAGTATTTCAGGCTGTATACCGCTAAGCCGAAACTTCGATAAATCATAACTTCCTCATACGAAGTCAGATTTGGGCGTTCTTTATATATTCGGAAACCTCGTTTCAACTACTACAACATTAACCAAAGATATCAAGTTTATTTTACACTTAATTTTGACGCTTATTTTTATTCTTAATTAATTAAACCACATAATTAAGAAATTAAGCACAAAACACATAATACTCAAATAATACAATCTTATTATTTCAAAACGGGTTAGAAAGGTTAACCTAGACTATTACATCGCTAAAATGGCAAGCCCGGAAACACAGGCGTTACATGATGTCTGGTTCAGACATCTATGATTCTCCCAAATCTCTTGGAACTTCACTTCCTCCACCTCCTCCAATTATTATCCCTAACCCACAAGTTCAAGGTCACTCAAGCTCTATTGGCAAGCAAGGTCTATGTGTGATCACATCTTGGAGATAAAGTCACATATTGACAAGCCGGGAGAGTTGGGTGTCAAAGTCTTGAGAAAGCTAGATGTCCAATCACTTTTTATGTCACATAGTGAGTTCCTTTGGGACTACTATGGAACAGACTATGACATGACCCTTAATGATCTTATCTATTTGATTGGTGCTCATAAATCAACAATGATTAGGAGGACTAGTAAAGCATATTTGATTAGAAGATCAACTTCCCAAACTTCCATGGACATTGAAAATGGTACATGGTAGGGGGCATTGGTTACGAAGCTGCCAACTTTACCTGAAAGATTTTCAGGTAAAGTCCACTATCTAACTCTGTTAAGTTTCTATTTGGATATTCTTGTTACATGATGTGACTGGGTCACATGTTGATGTTTTAAGAATCAAAGAAAAGTGAAGAAACTTAAAGAAAGAGTATGATGAATCTGATCGTGTAGATAGATTTCTATCGCATAGTTTGAAGATCGGATTCTTGAGGTACTTCTTAGGAGTTATGATATATTGCTTAGGAATAGATAACAACAAAGTTTTCATGTGCTTTTGCACTATAAGGATAGTTTTTACGCAAAGTTTTTAAAATAAAAGGAAAAAAAATTTTATTTTATTTATTTTAAAATATCCTTACAATGGCATTTGTGGAATAAAATATTGTTGCTTATATTATTCCATTAACAGCAAGAGTGGAAATATGAATTTGATTATTTTATTTGTGGTGGTGTCTAAATTTACCAAATAATGAAAGATTCTCATCACCCAAGTTTCAATTGGACGAAACTTTGAATCATACAAGGTGTTTATTGTGATGTATGAGAATTTTCAACTTTGGAAAAATTAAGACTAGTTCCGTGTTCACATGTATATGTGACTCAAGAGAAGGACTAAGGGAGCAAGTACACATTCTTGTGAACTAGCCAAAGTTCAGCACAAAAGATGGATAAGACTATTTGTCATGATTTACTAAGGTTTAGTAAAGATGATTATACTTACAAGCTGAAGTATAATTCTGAGACATTGGAAAATTTTCAATGTATGACAGAACGAATAAGAAGAATCAAATTAGGCAGAAGGATAAAAGTTTCTCAAATCTGAAAAAATAGGAGAGTACTTTTGTAACACCCAAGTTTTGAGGACCAAGAAAGGAAAGAAAACACTAAGTTTAGGGGTCGACTCGGTGAGTCCAAGGAGGGACTCGGCGAGTCCGAGCGGGATCCAGGCCGAGGAGTAAGTGACCGACTCGGCGAGTCTGGTCTGTGCGAGGAAAACCCTAATTCCGGGAGTTGTATCCTATATAAAGGGTGTTATGTCCCTCCCTCAGCCCCCATATCACTCCAGAAGACCTGTAAACCCTATAATTCGTGTGAGCTTCCATTATTGAGAGAAATAGCTTTGGGAGGAAGGAAACTTTGGAGAGAAACTTGAAGATCAAGAAGGTTGCTTCAAGGGAGAAGTGTGTGCTCGAGATCTACTTCAGTTGTGTTCATCTTGGAGGTATTAAGCTGCAATTTTCCCTTCTTTGCATCTAGATCTATTTTGTCATGAGATTTGGGGGTTTTATGGTTGTTTGAGACCCAAATCGGGTTAGGGGCTTAGATATGTTGTTGCCACTTCAGATCTATTGTTGGGTTGGTCCATTATGTCATAAAGCATCAGGAGATGAGTAGTTGGTAAAGCCCTTGTGTCCTTAAACCAAACCCTAATGTGTTTTGAGCCTAGATCTCTTTAGTTATACGTAAAGTTTGCAACTTTACGTAGGGATTGAGTTTTGGAAGTATGGATCTACGGATTGGAGTCCTTGCATGAATCAAAAGCCCTCTGCATGTTGGGAGATCTGAATGGACTCAGCGAGTCCTTTGAGTGGACTCGGCGAGTACCATGAAGATGAGGAGGAACTCGACGAGTAGGATGAACAGCTCGTCGAGTCGGATGAAGATAGGCATGAACTCGGCGAGTTGGATGAACAACTCGGCGAGTTGGATGAAGAATGCCATGTGCTCGGCGAGTATGTTCTTAGACTCGACGAGTCAGGTCGCGTAGTCCCCAAACCCTTCGAGTTAAGACTCGAGTCAGCGAGTCGAGCAAGGACTCAGTGAGTTGGACAGGACAGGAATCGGGAATCAGTAGACCCGGCGAGTCAGGGGCTGACTCGGCGAGTAGAGTCACGAGTGGGAGGACTCTGGACTTATGAACTCGGCGAGTCAGTAGGGTGACTCGACGAGTAGGGTTGACCTGGAAGGTTGACTTTGACCAGGACTTTGACTTTGACCTGAGTTGACTTGGTTGTCTTTCGGGGGTCAGTTAGACTCAGTGTTGCTTTGATAATTGGTAGCCCGGGGAGCTAGTGGAGCAGGAGTTCAGAAAGTTGTCGGTCAGCGACCAGAGGAGTATCAGCAGAGTTCAGCAGTGCGATGTAAGTCTCCTCACTGTTTGTATAGGTCTAAGGCACCAATGCCGGCCCATTTAGAATATGCATGAAAGACCAGGGGCAGCTCCTGGCACACAGTATGTTGTTATGGATGATAGGAAGACCCGGGGGTTAGCCCTAGGCAATATGTATGAAAGACCGGGAGGTGGCTCCCGGCGCATTGTATGTTATAGATATGAAAGACCAGGAGGTGGCTTCTGGCACACTGTATGTTGTTTAGCTAAGTAGAGTAGTATGTACGGTTGTCTTTGTGATACTTGCATAGAAGACCAGGGGGTGGCCCTTGGCACCTGTCTGTAAGACCAGGGGGTGGCCCTTGGCATTTGTCTGTAAGACCAGGGGGTGGCCCTTGGCACACGTCTGTAAGACTGGGAGGTGGCCCTTGGCACTTGTCTGTAAGACCCAGGGAGCGGCCCAGGCTTGACCAGGAAGACCACGTGCGGCACGTGGCATAATGGCAAGACTATGTTTGGCACATAGCACCTTACTTCGTTATGGATAAGTCGGTTATGTATGGTTCCTGGCTAGGAATGGTTTGTATGGTATGTGGTATCTGGGGAACTCACTAAGCTTCGTGCTTACGGCTTTCAGTTTTGGTTTCAGGTACTTTCGGTAGCGGATGATGGAGCTCGGGATGATCGCATGGCACACACCATAGATTAGTCAGCCTGGGGATGTTTTACTCTGATAATGAACATGTGTTTTGAAAACTAATACTTTGTTTATGTTTTGAAATGATGATTTTACTTTAAGTGATACTTTATTAAAAGAAATTTTTAGTCTTGAATTTTGGGACGTTACAAGTTGGTATCAGAGCCTTGGTTTGAGGGATTCGGGCATACTCTCGGGTGTGCCTGAACTCAAACTGAGGAGTCGGATAGACAGTTTTCAAAAATGAAAAGACAATTTTGTAAAAAGAATTTTTAGAACGAAAAACAGTTTTAGAAAAGCAAAAAGAATTCAAAAAGAAAAGAACTTGAAAAGAGAAAAGAGGTGTGGTGCATGCAATCAACCGAGCTCAAGTAAGTACCTCAAATTACCCATACAAGTTTATGTTATGCTTATCAGTTGATAGAACAGCATGCTAGAATAGGACTAAGGATCTAGGGATGATGCCTTCTATGCCTGTTATTTGTGCTTTTGAGTTGCATGATAGTGCTGATTAGACAGTAGTAGGATAGCCTGTTTAGGTTATGCCTGAGTTTATGAGTTTGTGTTGCATGCTAGTTCAGATTCTTGCTATTTGGATATGATTGCTTGAGTATGTGGTGGTTAGATTTTTCCCTTGTCCGAATGCTGCTTGCTTTGTGCATTGTGGGATTTTGAGTGATGGGAGTTAGCCATTAGGTGGATACGTCACGTCACATGTGATCAGGGTTGAATAATCTCAGAGTGCTGGATTTGGCCCTATTGCGCAGCTCTCGTTTGAGTCTAACCGTTGTAGGGACGAGTCTTTTACTCGAAGGATTATCTAAGCCTCGTCAAATGTGATGGTATCCAGGTGATGGCTAATTGGCATCGCAAGGAAGCCTTCAGCAGCTGAGGACTGGTTTGAGTTGAGTCAGAGGTTTCCCTAGGGTCAGCCTAGGATGAGGTAGTGCTGGAAGCAAAAATGGTAGAAAGGGACCTGGTGGAGTCGAAGCAGTTCCTGAGGAAAGTACGGATAGATGTGGAAGGTAGTATGGGCCCGTACTACTGAAAGCAGAGGATCCGTACTCGATTCGGGAAGGGCCGAGACAAGACCGGGAACCCGGTAGTGCATGTGTTTGGCCTCGCAGCAGTGATCAGTATTCTGATAGTGGTTGTGTTATATTTTCAGCATGGTGACATTGCGAGAGAGACCCGCGGGCGGATCAGGCGCCGGAGAGGGTTCGGGCTCGGGTTCAGGGGCCGAGCAGCTCGAGGAGCGGATGAGAGAGTTGATATCAACTAAGGTTACGCGCAGTATTCTAGCTCAGACTCCTGTGATCTTTGGCACGGTCAAGGAGGGTATACTGGAGATTTTGGATGAGAGGTTGGGAGCCTTCCGTACTGAGATGATGGCATTGATGGGAGCGCGTACTTTGACATTTCGAGAGTTTAGAGCCTGCGGGGCACCAGATTATCATGGGGCTAGGGACCCCATTGCTAGCAGCAGATGGTTGGCCGATGTTGCCAACGCTTTTCGTACAAGCAAGTGTCCCGAGGGGGACAAGGTTAGACTCGCCTCCTGTCTTCTGAAGGACAGAGTGAGGGATTGGTGGGAAGAGATTGGTCATGCCCTGGGAGATGATGCCGCGTTGTACGCGATGACTTGGAGCGATTTCTCGGCCAGGTTTAGGGCGGAGTTTTCGCCAATGATTGAGGTGCAGCAGCTGGCACGAGAGTTTCAGGATTTGACATAGACTACTGAGACTGTGGCGGAGATCACCGCCAAGTTCAGGGAGAGGGCTCTTCTTGTACCGCAGTATGTCGCGAATGAGGAGATAAAGAAGGCCCGATACCATGAGATGTTGAGAGCCGACATCAGGGAGTACGTGAGCAGGTCCGGCTGTAACACGCTGGAAGATATGATTTCTCGGGCTAGAGAGAGGGAGATCGATCTGGAGCACATTGCGAAGAGAAAATCAAATCAGACATTCACATTGGAGGGTCCCGGGAAGAGACCCAAGACTTCAGGTCAACGATTAGTGGGTCGGCAGGGCCGAAGTCAGTGCAGCACGTGCGGGAAACCGCACGAGGGAGTGTGTCGTTCCAGGGGTTCCGGCTGCTACAAGTGTGGCAGTGATGGTCACGTCAGCAGGGACTACCCACGGGGGGCAAGCCCATTATGTTTTCACTGCAATCAGGTGGGCCACAAGAGGAACGATTGCCCGATGATGAGGGGAGGAGCAGGGAGTGCGCCAGCCCCAGCGACTATGAGGATTACGGATGGGCGAGAGGGTAGTGCCATGCATTGACAGATGCAGAAGATCTGGATTACAGGAAGAAATGTTGCAGGTACGTATCTATGGCTATTTCCATTCCTATATTAATTATGGAAGTTTTTTTTTACCCTGGACTCAGGCGATTTTATGATTTGTCTCTCTGCTTGTATTCGGATTGTATTTTGGAATTGTCATATGCCAGTTGCATACCAGGAGCCATTAGTAGCTAGTTTAGGTCATCTTTCACTTCGGGTTCGAAGTGTTCAGTATCATCTCGGTTACGGATGGAAATGATTCGGGAAATGGTCAGCCACCATCATCGGGATTTGATGGTTCTAATCTGGGCATTCGGGATGGCTTTCGGAAGCATCAAGGAAAGTGGCTTATCACCAAGGAGTCTGTGCCCAGTTATTCGGACTGTAAGGACAGTAGTCAAAGCTTAGAGGATTTTTTTTAGCATCAGGGATGTGGGCGGTGTTCATCTAGTATTCGGTAATCATACGGTAGTTGGAGTGGGCTAGAGACGAATCGCTAGCAGGATAGGGCGATGGTGGTTATCATGCCTATCGTGTAAGGAAGGAAGGAATGGAAATCTTTGGGGTTTCGCAGGCAGTAAAGACTTAGTTGAGGCTAAGTGGGGGAGAAACAATCAGGTTATGGGAGTAGAAGGGGTCTTGAAACTGGGATAAGTTCGCTCTCTTGTTAGTAAGAAAGACGGCTCAGGTGACTGTATGATTGGAGGATAGAGTAAATTGGAAGTTTGGAAAACTTGCCAATTGTGAGATCTCATTCTCGAAATTTCTGGTCGCGGATTACATAGGAATCGGTTGGGAGTTCCATTTGGGGACATGAGTACCATCTGGGAGTACTCGATTGTGCTGTATGATCAACTGTGGGTTAGTCGTAGCATCCACTAGCAGCTAGACGGTGGGGAAAGGTGTTGTCAGACTACCGGATGGCCGTAGCATTCACCCGTGACTAACTAGTAAGAGAAGTGTAGTAAGACTGCGGTGTGGCCCGTAGCATCAGATTAGCAAGACTGCGGTGCGGCCCGCAGCAATCGTATGAGAGTATGGTTAGACTGCGGTGTGGTCCGTAGCATTAGATTAGTAAGACTGCGGTGTGGCCCGTAGCATTAGATTAGTGAGACTGCGGTGCGGCCCGTAGCATTAGATTATCAAGACTGCGGTGTGGCCCGCAGCAATCGTATGAGAGTAAGGTTAGGCTACGGTGTGGCCCGTAGCACTGGCTTAGCAAGACTGCGGGGCGGCCCGTAGCTTTGGTTGGCTGGCAGCGTAGAAGTGTTGCAAGACTACAGGATGGTCGTAGCATTCATCGGTCCCTACTCGTTAGAGCGAATGTCGTCAGGAGTATGATTTAGTGGCAGAATGGATTGAGCGGTTATTGGTAAAATTTCTTCGAAAGTCGCTGGAAGCGACTAGGAGTTGAGTTGGGGCTAGCCACCGGTGGGAGCCGGTAATCCAGATATTGGTAGATTGGTAAGGACCAAGGTGGTCTCAGTTCATCCGGAAGGCAGATAAGGAATAACAGAAATTTCCAGCCAGTAGCAGTGCTGGTAAGCAGTCTATGGTTGAATTCAGATAGTTGGTCAAGGGGTGCTAGGCACCAAGTTCTGTCAGAGAGCAGTGTCAGTGGTGACAGACGGTGATGACCCGCTCTGGGAATAGCGGGGGTGATGGAGTTGGTGAAGGATAGGACCTCTGCAGTGTCAGAGGAAATAGTTGGATATGGAGCTTGCCCTGGGAAGGCAAGAAATTTGCGCACGGAAAGAAGGGGTGAACCCCTATAGGTTCAGTGCAGTACTCGGAAAGTACCAAAATGAGTGTCGGTTGAGTAAGATGTGTTTCCAGAATGTTCAGGGTTAGGGTTGACCTGAGATGATTATCCGCAAGGATTGATGCTGGTAACCAGGAGGAAGACCAGCGAAGGTAGGCAGCTGGTGTTGGATTAATTGGTGGGGGTATTGGAGGCAGATCGCAGGCGGTGGGCTATGGCAAATTTCGAGGACGAAGTTTAATTTAAGTGGGGGAGAGTTGTAACACCCAAGTTTTGAGGACCAAGAAAGGAAAGAAAACACTAAGTTAAGGGGTCGACTTGGCGAGTCCAAGGAGGGACTCGGCGAGTCCGAGCGGGATCCGGAGATAAAGCCCGGAAACACAGGCGTTACATGATGTCTGGTTCAGACATCTATGATTCTCCCAAATCTCTTGGAACTTCACTTCCTCCACCTCCTCCAATTATTATCCCTAACCCACAAGTTCAAGGTCACTCAAGCTCTATTGGCAAGCAAGGTCTATATGTGATCACATCTTGGAGATAAAGTCACATATTGACAAGCCGGGAGAGTTGGGTGTCAAAGTCTTGAGAAAGTTAGATGTCCAATCACTTTCTATGTCACATAGTGAGTTCCTTTGGGACTACTATGGAACAGACTATGACATGACCCTTAATGATCTTATCTATTTGATTGGTGCTTATAAATCAGCAATGATTAGGAGGACTAGTAAAGCATATTTGATTAGCAGATCAACTTCCCAAACTTCCATGGACATTGAAAATGGTACATGGTAAGGGGCATTGGTTACGAAGCTGCCAACTTTACCAGAAAGATTTTCAGGTAAAGTCCACTATCTAACTCTGTTAAGTTTCTATTATGATATTCTTGTTACATGATGTGACTGGGTCACATGTTGATGTTTTAAGAATCAAAGAAAAGTGAAGAAACTTAAAGAAAGAGTATGATGAATCTGATCGCGTAGATAGATTTCTATCGCATAGTTTGAAGATCGGATTCTTGAGGTACTTCTTAGGAGTTATGATATATTGCTTAGGAATAGATAACAACAAAGTTTTCATGTGCTTTTGCACTATAAGGATAGTTTTTCCGCAAAGTTTTTAAAATAAAAGGAAAAAAAAAATTATTTTATTTATTTTACAATATCCTTACAATGGCATTTGTGGAATAAAAAATTGTTGCTTATATTATTCCATTAACAGCAAGAGTGGAAATATGAATTTGATTATTTTATTTGTGGTGGTGTCTAAATTTACCAAATAATGAAAGATTCTCATCACCCAAGTTTCAATTGGACGAAACTTTGAATCATACAAGGTGTTTATTGTGATGTATGAGAATTTTCAACTTTGGAAAAATTAAGACTAGTTCCGTGTTCACATGTATATGTGACTCAAGAGAAGGACTAAGGGATCAAGTACACATTCTTGTGAACTAGGCAATGTTCAGCACAAAAGATGGATAAGACTATTTGTCATGATTTACTAAGATTTAGTAAATATGATTATACTTACAAGCTTAAGTATAATTCTGAGACATTGGAAAATTTTCAATGTATGACAGAACGAATAAGAAGAATCAAATTAGGCAGAAGGATAAAAGTTTCTCAAATCTGAAAAGATAGGAGAGTACTTTTGTAACACCCAAGTTTTGAGGACCAAGAAAGGAAAGAAAACACTAAGTTTAGGGGTCGACTCGGTGAGTCCAAGGAGGGACTTGGCGAGTCCGAGCGGGATCCGGGCCGAGGAGTAAGTGACCGACTCGGCGAGTCTGGTTTGTGCGAGGAAAACCCTAATTCCGGGAGTTGTATCCTATATAAAGGGTGTTATGTCCCTCCCTCAGCCCCCATATCACTCCAGAAGACCTGTAAACCCTATAATTCGTGTGAGCTTCCATTATTGAGAGAAATAGCTTTGGGAGGAAGGAAACTTTGGAGAGAAACTTGAAGATCAAGAAGGTTGCTTCAAGGGAGAAGTGTGTGCTCGAGATCTACTTCAGTTGTGTTCATCTTGGAGGTATTAAGCTGCAATTTTCCCTTCTTTGCATCTAGATCTATTTTGTCATGAGATTTGGGGGTTTTATGGTTGTTTGAGACCCAAATCGGGTTAGGGGCTTAGATATGTTGTTGCCACTTCAGATCTATTGTTGGGTTGGTCCATTATGTCATAAAGCATCAGGAGATGAGTTGTTGGTAAAGCCCTTGTGTCCTTAAACCAAACCCTAATGTGTTTTGAGCCTAGATCTCTTTAGTTATACGTAAAGTTTGCAACTTTACGTAGGGATTGAGTTTTGGAAGTATGGATCTACGGATTGGAGTCCTTGCATGACTCAAAAGCCCTCTGCATGTTGGGAGATCTGAATGGACTCAGCGAGTCCTTTGAGTGGACTCGGCGAGTACCATGAAGATGAGGAGGAACTCGACGAGTAGGATGAACAGCTCGTCGAGTCGGATGAAGATACGCATGAACTCGGCGAGTTGGATGAACAACTCGGCGAGTTGGATGAAGATTGCCATGTGCTCGGCGAGTATGTTCTTAGACTCGGCGAGTCAGGTCGCGTAGTCCCCAAACCCTTCGAGTTAAGACTCGAGTCATCGAGTCAAGCAAGGACTCAGTGAGTTGGACAGGACAGGAATCGGGAATCAGTAGACTCGGCAAGTAGACTCGCGAGTGGGAGGACTCTGGACTTATGAACTCGGCGAGTCAGTAGGGTGACTTGACGAGTAGGGTTGACTTGGAAGGTTGACTTTGACCAGGACTTTGACTTTGACCTGAGTTGACTTGGTTGTCTTTCGGGGGTCAGTTAGACTCAGTGTTGCTTTGATAATTGGTAGCCCGGGGAGCTAGTGGAGCAGGAGTTCAGAAAGTTGTCGGTCAGCGACCAGAGGAGTATCAACAGAGTTCAGCAGTGTGAGGTAAGTCTCCTCACTGTTTGTATGGGTCTAAGGCACCAATGCCGGCCCATTTAGAATATGCATGAAAGACCAGGGGCGGCTCCTGGCACACAATATGTTGTTATGGATGATAGGAAGACCCGGGGGTTAGCCTTAGGCAATATGTATGAAAGACCGGGAGTTGGCTCCCGGCGCATTGTATGCTATAGATATGAAAGACCAGGAGGTGGCTTCTAGCACACTATATGCTGTTTAGCTAAGTAGAGTAGTATGTACGGTTGTCTTTGTGATACTTGCATAGAAGACCAGGGGTGGCCCTTGGCACCTGTCTGTAAGACCAGGGGGTGGCCCTTGGCATTTGTCTGTAAGACCAGGGGGTGGCCCTTGGCACACGTCTATAAGACCGGGGGTGGCCCTTGGCACTTGTCTGTAAGACCCAGGGAGCAGCCCAGGCTTGACCAGGAAGACCACGTGCGGCCCGTGGCATAATGGCAAGACTATGTTTGGCACATAGCACCTTACTTGGTTATGGATAAGTCGGTTATGTATGGTTCTTGGCTAGGAATGGTTTGTATGGTATGTGGTATCTGGGGAACTCACTAAGCTTCGTGCTTACGGCTTTCAGTTTTGGTTTCAGGTACTTCCGGTAGCGGATGATGGAGCTCGGGATGATCGCATGGCACACACCATAGATTAGTCAGCCTGGGGATGTTTTACTCTGATAATGAACATGTGTTTTGAAAACTAATACTCTGTTTATGTTTTGAAATGATGATTTTACTTTAAGTGATACTTTATTAAAAGAAATTTTTAGTCTTGAATTTTGGGACGTTACAACTTTAGTACCATGTTTTAAGATCATTTTAATGATTTTGAGACCTTATCACAATTCATCCTCTAAGTGCATTCTGATTGTTAAGAAGAGGAGTTATGAATTGTTGAAGTGGTTAAATCAAGAAGATGATTCATACTTCATTCCAAAAACAATTCTTAGAGTTATACTTTAAGATTGTAACTTTAGTGACATGTCTTAAAGAAGGTTTAAAACACTTGTCAAATCTAAGAGTAAAACTTTTCTACTCTTGTACATTTGAAATTGGTAAGTTGTGATGTTTTGGATAAACAAAGACCAACTAAGGCCAATTGTGTTAAGTGTTTGTCTTGATTAGAACCCACACCATCTCTTGAATATTTGGCAAGAAAATCTTATAGGTCAAGGAGACAGTGGGAGTCTAAAAATCCTGAAAGGGTTTCAAGAAGTAATCAAGAATAAAACTTGAATTTCATCACTAGCACACAACTAGAGGTTTATAACCTATCTTGTTGACATTTCTGTGCCCATTCTAGTTAAGTTGGCTATACATTTGAGTTCTACATGTTCATAGCTACTTGGAAGCAATGGCAGGCCCTTGAGCTGCCAGGTGGCAAGAGTTTAAGATTGCACAAGTTCAATCCATATGAGTTAGGATTTGTCACTAACCTAGTCTTGTGATTATGGTTTGACAAATTCACATGGATAATAACACATACACCATAAAATCTCAGTGTCATAAGGTTTCTCTCTGATTCATGGAAATGATGGTGAGGAAATTCTTTCACTAAATAGATTTTAAGTAGATAGCAATTATGATATTTGCAGTTCTCAAAGTCATTAGTGGAGCGTGTGTGGTTAACCGGCACACTAACATGGACTTATGAGAAATGGCAAAGGTCTAAACAATTGAGACTATGATTACGACATCCCTTTTCATAGTTCTGAAAATTGTTTAGACACACCTGTAAGCTATCTAAGATAAGGTGTATAATTTTGATAAAGGCTTATCAAAGAAATCTAGTATCAGAAATCTAAACTTTGGTAAGAATGTCAATAAAGTATTGACTTCTAGAGGTCCAACTGTTTTCTAGAGACATGTCAAAGCTAGTGGCAGCATAAGTGTTATGCTAATAATCATCATGTTAGTGGGAGCATGATAATTATGATAAGTTTTGCAAGTTAGCAATGTTAATTATAGAAAACAAAAGTTTCACTTCGTGAGGTTGTGGGGTTGAAAAAGTTGTTTTGCTATAATTAAGGGAGAGGAAATTATACTTCATTTCAATTCTAAAAAGCTTAGATTGAGTTTATAATCATTCTAAAGAGCTTATATTGAGATTTTAATCACCTTTAGTCAAGAAAATATATATGAATTTCATGTTGGATTGGTTCAACTTAAGAAAATTCTATATATTGCGTTCTCAAAATTCGATTATGATTACGGCATCCCTTTTCATAGTCAAATTTTGAGAATATGGCAAACAAAATTATTATGGCAAAATATTGGTCTAGAACCATGTCTTTATGTGAAACATCATGAATCGTGTCCCGTTTACTTTGGGTACAAGATCGATTACATGTGCTATAATATTTATCCTTTCTGAATTTTCCAAATGCTTTGGGGCATTAAGGGGAACAATGTCTAGAATTGGATATGACTAAAGTGATTAAGCAATTGTCGAGGACAATCTAAGGTTTACCAAATATTGGTTGCTCAAGGACAGTTGGAAGTATACTGTTAATATTGGAAGGACCATATTGACAAAGTCTGAAAAGAGGCAACTCTTGTTTAGAAGTGGTAGTCAAAATGAGAATATATAGTTGTCTTCATAGGTGGAAGCAATCTGTGTATGGTTAAAGAAACTTAATGCAAGAAGCATGTTCAAAGCAATGCACTTTGAATTTGAGACATCATTTCCATGGAATTGCTCTCCACTGGAATACTCTATAATGATTGTTGCCATGTCTTTGTGGCTTTGTGCATAATCATTACAAGAGGAACAGTGTATATAAGTTTAAAATCTAAACAGATTTCGATAAATGATAGGAATTTGGAATTCTAACATTTAAGACAAGGATTTGGGAGTGTGAAAAGAGAATCATTGAAATTATGTTCAATTGATCTAGTTCACAAAGAAAAAGGATCATAGACAAACATAGAGTGCATACTTGGTGTATGGCAAAGCTATTGTTTAGAAAAACATAGTGTACAAGCTTGGAGCATGGGACAACTAGTGTTTTCAATTCAAGTATAAAGTTGATAAAACCGAAACAATGAATAATGAGTAATCAGTATGGTGATAAATAAAAGTGGTCTATTTATATTCATAGGGTTTAATACCATATTTGACTTCCATAATAACTAGGTTATTCTTCTGGAATGACTAAGTTATTCAAACCATCCGCAGTCGGTCATATGTTGGAAGTAGATATGAATCAAGACTATCATGGGTTGGCTTGTAGAGGTCCAAGTTGGTGGACAAAGCTGTGCTACAACACTCATGAGTGCTCATAAGTTCTGAGTATTGGATTCAACCTGCGCTCATTTGAATCACTTCATGGATTTTATCACGAGTGATCTTGAGATGATAATATCTTATATTCTTCAAACCTAGAGATATGAGTTGTTACTATGAGTTGGTTGTACATTGATTGCACGAAACCGCATTTGGTAACTCGATGTTATAAAACGTGCCTGTGTGTATGATTCAACAAGTAGTAGAACAAGCCATATGAGTCGACTTTTATCCATTCCTTTTACCTTCAGGATAAAAGCGATATCTGTGGGGCCCTCGATGATTCAATGATGACACATGTGAGTGCTTGGCCAAGCCAGGACTGATTTGATTTTTTCAATTAGTCAGTCATCATAAATCGGAAATTAGGAAACAAAAAATGGACAGAGAGAATGATTATAATCCATGTCTCAGTCCATATGATATCTAGAATGGAGGAATGTATGATCCCTTATCTAATGGACAAGTCATTGACAAAGGTCAGAGTTGATTGGCAAGGTCAGAGTTCGACATAAGCTTTTGAGAGCTATGATTGCTAGTCGGGGTTTGAAGTCATACTCAATAATAGTTTTAGACTTATCCAAGTGGGAGACTGTTGGATTAATGTCTAAGTCCATAACTATAATTGGTAAGACTTGACCCGACCCGGCATGGTCCATTTGGGTTGCATGGCATCGGGACATTTGGATTGACAAGCCGAGGAAAAAGGATACTAGTGATTTATATTAATATGTTATAAGTTCTAATATATTAATATATAATCATATTATTTAATTAGTATTGATCAAGAATTAATTTATAATTAATTAAGTGATAAAAAGGGGACTAATTAAATATGGACTCTTAGATATATATGTGTGATGGGCCAAGTTCATTTAGGTTGGGCTAAGCTTTCATGGATAGTCCATGGAGTGTTTAACCCATGGATCATATGAAATGAAAGGTCATGGGTATTAGGGTTTAACCCTAATCTCCACACTATATAAAGAAGTCCTTGGTTGGTGAAATTGGCACTAGTGTGTGTACACGAAAGGGCAAGGCCGATTTCACTAGAGAAAACCAAAGTATCCTTATTCTCAAGGTTATTCCAAGTGTTCATGGTGTTTTGTGAACCATTTGAGGTGTCACACTTGGGGCACGAGGCACTCCAGCTTCATGAAGACAAGTTACATCAAAAAGGTATGTATTTTATCTATTTTATTACCCAAGTATATGATATTTGTATGCTAGTATAGGTTAATATCTTGGAAACCTCATATTTGCATGTATAATAGAGAAAACATAGATCCAAGGTATTTAGGGTTGTATGTGCACCATAGGATGTTGTAGTATACTAAAACCCAACAAATAGGGTTTCAGGTCCATATACATTTTAGTGCTACCAGGATGAATCGAGTACATGGTTTTGTGAGCTTCTTCCATCAAAAGATCTCTTATTCCTCTAGACTTAGGTACCCAAATCCGATCTTGGAACACCTTCAGTCCGTGACTGTTTATACCGAACACTAACGTTTTACCCAAACGTCATTCTTCTCTACAGCTTCTTCTTTAGCTTTCTTTATACTCTTCACAATTGTCGAGACAACTTCTATTCTCAAATCTCTTGGCCTCTTTCTTTCAACATTGACTTTCCGACTGAGAGCATCAGCAACTACATTAGCTTACCGGGGTGGTAAAGTATCTCACAGTCGTAGTCCTTGAGTAATTCTAGCCAACGTCGTTGCTTCATATTCAATTCTTTCTAATTAAAGAGATATTGGAGACTCTTATGATCAGTGAAAAGTTTGCACTTCGTGCAAAAGAGGTAATGCCTCCATATTTTTAGTGCAAATACTACCGCGGCTAGCTCCAAATCATGAGTGGGGTAGTTCTTTTCATGCACTTTCAACTGTAACATCCCGAGTTCAGGAGTGCAAGTTCAGGGTTCAAAGTGTAAATGTGAAAGGCCAACTCGGCGAGTCCATGGGTGGACTCGGCGAGTAGGGTCGCGACTCTGGTCGCGTTTTAAGTGGCCAACTCGGCGAGTCGGCGGCTGGACTCGGCGAGTTGGTGCTGAGTGGAGAAAACCCTAATTTCGGAGGATGAGCCCTATATAAAGGACATTTTACCCTCTCCCCAGCCTCTTTACCCTCTCTTGAAGTCTAGAAAACCCTAAGGCGCGCTTGTGAGTGGTTTAAGAGCTTTTGAACCTTAGAGAAGAGATTTTGGAAAGCTAAGAGGCTTGGAGCAAGGGGCTTTGCAAGGATTTGGATTTCTATTCTGTTGGAGCTTTCCTTTGAGGTATTATTTAGTTGCTTGGGCTATTATTCATCATTTTGGAATTTTTGGAAAAGATAGCATGTGGTGTTTTGAGTTTGGAGGTTAGATCTGAGGTTGCTACCTCAGATCTGGAATGGAGAAGGTCTAGAGTGCATTAAAGTCCCTGTTCTTGAGTGATTGGTGAAGCCATCTTGTCCCAAACCCTAACCCTAGAGTGTCTTATGCTTAGATCTCTTTGGATTCACATAAAGTTTGCCACTTTACGTGATGGATGGGTTGTTGAAGGGTAGATCTATGGTTTGGATCATCTGCATGGCTTGGAAAGCTTCTGTATGGATTAAGATCTAGGGGTACTCGGCGAGTCACAAGGGTGTACTCGGTGAGTTGCTTGAAGATGGGCGGGAACTCGACGAGTTGGAAGAACAACTCGGCAAGTTGGTTGAAGATAGCCTTGGACTCGGCGAGTCTGGTCATAAGGTCCTAACCTTCTTCTGGTTAAGCCGTGAATCGGTGAGTCAAGGGAGGACTTGGGGATTTGAGTGCGAAGCGAGTTAGAGTTGTGGGACTCGGCGAGTCTCGGGGTGACTCGGCGATTTGAGTCGCGGATTGGGGAAGTTCTGAGCATGGGGACTCGACAAGTCATCGGGTTGACTCGGGGAGTAGAGTCAGTCAGGAGATTGACTTTGACCAAGGATTGACTAGTTGACTTCCAGGGGCATTTTGGTAATTGTTGGATTTTGTTTTAAGTTCAGTGTTGGTGTCGGTTAGTGGTGGAGATCGTGTCAGTGGTCGAAGCATCTTGGTCTTATCTTTTCAGTCGGCAGTTGCGAGGTGAGTTATCCTCACTATATTGACAGGGTCTACGACACCAAGGCCGGCCCTTTATCGGATTGTAATCCAGGTATCGTTGTTATGTTATTGCTTTGATATGTTTTCATCCTGGTAGTTAGGATGGTATATGTTAGAGACCTAGCAAAGGTTAGTATCCTGGTATATAGGATGATGCTATGCTAGTGACCGGTTAGGTTGGTATCCTGGATAGGATAATGTTATGCTATGTGATTTGCTAGATCGGTTTGATTGGATGTGAATTGTTATATGATTGAATGTTTATGTGCACATGGTTGTTGGATTGTGGTTGGGTTGAGGCGGGTCCTGCTTTGTGTTGTAGGCCAACATACCTAGGGCGGACCGGTTATCCCGAAGGCCCAACGAGCGGTCCGGATAGGCTGTAGGCCCCAAGAGGTCGGACCAGACGTGCCGAGGCTCAGAGAGTGGACCAGGCCGACTGAAGGCCTAGTGTGGGCGAACCAGTCATACTGTAGACTCAGAGAGTGGTTCAGGTGGATTGAAGGCCCAGTGCGGGCGGACCAATCACACTGTAGACTCGATGTATGTGGCTAGACTCAGAGGGTGGACCAGGTGGACTAAAGGCCGGTGCGGCGGACCAGTCACACAGTAGACCCGAAGTGCATGGCTGTTATGTGTTCTGTTGATATGACATGTTGTGTGTGTATGGTATATGTGGTTGGTATTTTGGCGGTATCTCACTAAGCTTCCAGGCTTACAGTTGTGGTTTAATGTTTTTCAGGTTCTTCAGGAGACCGTGAATGCGTGATCGTACCGCTCCTGATAATTTTGTTTTATGATGTGGTTTTGGGAAGACTCTGATAATAATTGTATTGAAAACCTTTTGTAATAACTTAATGAAACTAGGTTGTTTTTTAAAAGTTTAAATTGGTTGAAATTTTTAGAGCGTTATAAGTTGGTATCAGAGCCTTGGTTTGAGTGAATTGGAGGAACATTCGTGTGAATCCAGTCTCAAATCAAGGAGAGTTTTCCAAAAGAGAATTTAAAATGGTTTTCAAAATGAGTAAAGGAGGACGCGGAGGTACGATCAGCCGAAGCCCGTAAGTAACCCCAAAATACCATACATGATATTTGTTTTTGAGCTATGATAGAACATCATGCTAGTACTAGGCTAGGGATCTTCAGGATTTCATGTTAATGTTGCCTAATTTATGATGCCTGCTAGCCTAGGGTCTCTTTCGTGTGAGATTTCCAGTGTTCCTCTAGGAGTGAGGGTTGAGTGCTTGTTATGTATGTTCTTCACTAGGGTGTTGTGGTGATAATTGATATAAATATGGGTAGGTGTGGAAGGTAGTATGGGCCCGTACTACTAAAAGCATAGGACCCATACGCATATCAAAGAAGCCACAACCTCTAGGGTTGGGTTGGGAGTTGGTTCCCGGGTTTGTGGGAAGTATCTGAGATATTGCAGTGTTTTTCAGTATAGTGGTTACGAGGCATGCTGGGAGCGGATCTGGGTCAGGATCGGGAGCAGGAGAGGGCGGTCAGGGTGGGTCAGTACCGCCCGAGGTTATTGGTCAGATGAGCACAGGCGAGTTGGACGCTAGGATTCGTGAGGTCCTGCATGATGAGGTTGTTGCATTGTTCCGAACCGAGTTGTCGGAGTTGTTTGGGTTGATCAAGACCGCCATGGTTGAGTATTTTGATGAGCGCTATGCGGCTCTCACAGAGACGGCTGCCGCGGCGGCTACAGCGGCTATAGCAGCGACAGGGGGAGGAGTCGGTCAAGGTTTTCAGTATCGGGACTTCGATAATACGAAGACCCCTACCTTCGATGGAGTTTAGGACCCGATTGTTTCTATCAGATGGTTGTCGGACGTGGAGGGTGTTTCTTCACGTGTTCATGTCCTGCTGACCAGAGGTTGAGGTGTGCTCTGAACCTATTGAGGCTCGGGGCGAAGGATTGGTGGAGATTGACCACGGGGTCATATTCGGATGCGTAGAGGGCTACGGTTTCTTGGGATCAATTCCGGGAGATGTTTAGCACTCGTTATGTTCCGTGGGTTGAGAGAGAGAGGTTGGCTCAGTTGTTCCTGGAGCTGAAGCAAGATTCGGAGTCGGTGACGGAGATCACCAGGATGTTCACTGAGAGGGCGATGTTTTGCCCTGAGTTCGCTTCGGAGCATGCTTAGATGTCCCGATATCTGAGTATGCTCAAGAGGGATATCAGGCAGTTTGTGTCTACGCAGAGGTGCGAGACCTTGTTGGAGTTGCAGGAGGCCGCCAGGCGGTGTGAGTTGGAGATTGAGTTGCAGTTTCGAGAGTAGAGGCAGGCTCCGGTGCAGTCGCAGCCGGTGCCGAAACGGTCCAAGACTGTTGATTCTAGATTAGGAGATCAGAGCAGCCACACTTGTGGGAAGTGTGGGAAGGGTCACACCGGAGTTTGTAGGTCTGGTGGTGCATGCTGCAAGTGCAGAAAGGAGGGGCACTATGCGAGGGATTGTCGGCAGACAACCCCGATTCGGGATTTGAGGATTTGTTATCACTGCCATCAGGTTGGACACTTGAGGTTCAACTGTCCACAGCTTGTTGCAGGACCGGTGCAGGCTCCAGCACCGGCCACTTTCAGGATTACGGGTGGAGGTTAGGGTGGAGCGGAGCCCCCAAGGGCTCAGGGTCGTGCTTTTCAGCTTACAGCGGAGGAGGTCAGGGCAGTGCCGGATGTAGCTACGGGTATGTTTCTTTCTTTATGTCTTGTTATTTGGTGATTATTGTGGAGTATTGTTTATTTGCTAGTCTCGTTGTGTGATTTTTGGTATTATATTCGTTGTTCCTTGAGGGTTGTGGTATGGTTATGGGTGGTGTTGGGAATTTCATTGGTTATCGTTCATGAGGATTTTTAGTGGGAATCTGGCTTTCGGTCTAAATGTCGGGTAGCATCAGTCTGAGGAGTGGTTAGCTGAAGATCGGGTTTCTTTCGAGCCCGGGATGATCAGTGTTGTCACGAAAATTTGTGAAGTTTGCTCGTCCTGGTGGGAATCAGTTCGCGTGTAAGGGTTTGTGTTGTGTAGGATTGTCGAGGGAGGTCGGTGATGGCGACCGGTGGTTGATAGTCAGCGCTCTAAGTGGGGGAGAATTAGAGAATTCTCTGAAAGATCGATAAGCATGAGAGGTTGTTTAGCTGTTGGGATTCAACAGTGGTTCTGTCAGCCGAGCGTAGGCTGGTATGAGCAAGTGTCAGACACGCGGGGCAGGATGCAGACCAAGGGTGATTGATGTTGAAAGGCCTGGGATCAGGCCGGGTTTGAGTATGTAGGGTGGAGATAGAGCTCGGAACCCCTAGAGGGCTAGAACAGTATGCATGGGAGAGTTTTTTTGGAGGGATAACGTGGGATGATGAATGCTAGTTGAGCGGTCTGGATAGACTGAAGGCCGGTAGGCGTACTAGTCAGGTCGAAGGCTCGGAGAATGGTCCAGACAGGCTGAAGGCTCTGGAGGGCGGTCCAGACCTGTTGAAGGTTCTGAGAGTGGTCCAGATGGGCTGAAGGTCAGGTAAGGCGGTCCAGTCATGCTGAAGACTCTGCATGTGTTGATAGATCTATATGAGGATTTGGAATGAGTATGTCGCGATGTGATAGCATCAGAAGGTCCGGCCCCGGATATTGATCACGATTAGTGGAGGTAGTGCATGGACTCGAGAGTCCCTGCGAGCGGATTCAGAGTATGCGTGGTGCATGGGATAGCGGTTATGCTATAAGGAAATGGTGTAGTATTGGGTGAGCACTATGGCACTTGTGGTAGTGTCAAGGCAGCCAAGTGGTTTTCCTTGGTAAGGAAAGGGAAAAGAATGTAGCTCCGAGAGGGAGTGTAAGTTCACGAAAGTGAAAGTAGTAGCGTGGAGGTATGATTGGAGTGTTCCAATAATGGTTATTGAGCAGTGTGTTGCGGCGGTGGTATGGAATCACATCCGGGTTGGATGTGTGTTGAGGTCACGAAAGGGATTCTGAGGGTGTAGAGCCAAGAGGATTGGAAGGGATGCAAGGATGGAGTCTTGGATTCCAAGTTTGATTTGGCCGAGGAATTATGTATGTGGTGGAAATTCATCTTGGGGGATGTTTGGAGGTGTCGTCAGTGTATCGGGTTTTCCCAACCCGAGGATGCTAGAGCCAGTTCAGCATGTGTATGTGATTGCGGAGGAGAACTCATAGGAGTTGCTCTGAAGCTAAAGGATGTGTCATCCTGTCAGCATGGAGTGGATAAGTTGGGCTCAGATCAGGATTCCGGTGGTTCAGGGTTATTTCTAGCTCGTATGAGTCAAGTGAATGTTGTGATCTGGAACGAGTGAAGTATCATGAAGTGGTACTTGGCTGTTAAGTGTGGTTATCTGAGGATGAGGCCGGTGGCCGGCTTGAGGCGGTGGTCAGAATGCCGCAGGGGAAGAGTTGTGTTTCGGTGGTTGTGTTTTGAGGAACCTGGTCTGGTTAATGTTAGGTGGTGCATTGCGAGAGTATTTCTGGAGTTGTGTTGCCGAAGGCTTCGAGGACGAAGCCTAATTTAAGTGGGGGAGAATTGTAACATCTCGAGTTCAGGAGTGCAAGTTCAGGGTTCAAAGTGTAAATGTGAAAGGGCAACTCGGCGAGTCCATGGGTGGACTCGACGAGTAGGGTCGCGACTCTGGTCGCGTGTTAAGTGGCCAACTCGGCGAGTCGGCGGCTGGACTCGGCGAGTTGGTGTTGAGTGGAGAAAACCCTAATTTCGGAGGATGAGCCCTATTTAAAGGACATTATACCCTCTCCCCAACCTCTTTACCCTCTCTTGAAGTCTAGAAAACCCTAAGGCGCGTTTGTGAGTGGTTTAAGAGCTTTTGAACCTTAGAGAAGAGATTTTGGAAGAGATTTTGGAAAACTAAGAGGCTTGGAGAAAGGGGCTTTGCAAGGATTTGGATTTCTCTTCTGTTGGAGCTTTCCTTTGAGGTATTATTTCATTGCTTGGGCTATTATTCATCATTTTGGAATTTTTGGAAAAGATAGCATGTGGTGTTTTGAGTTTGGAGGTTAGATCTGATGTTGCTACCTCAGATCTGGAAGGGAGAAGGTCTAGAGTGCATTAAAGTCCCTATTCTTGAGTGATTGGTGAAGCCATCTTGTCCCAAACCATAACCCTAGAGTGTCTTATGCTTAGATCTCTTTGGATTCACGTAAAGTTTGCCACTTTACGTGATGGATGGGTTGTTGAAGGGTAGATCTATGGTTTGGATCATCTGCATGGCTTGGAAAGCTTCTGTATGGATTAAGATCTAGGGGTACTCGGCGAGTCACAAGGGTGTACTCGGCGAGTTGCTTGAAGATGGGCGGGAACTTGACGAGTTGGAAGAACAACTCGGCGAGTTGGTTGAAGATAGCCTTGGACTCGGCGAGTCTGTTCTTGGACTCGGCTAGTCTGGTCGTAAGGTCCTAACGTTCTTCTGGTTGAGCCGTGAATCGGTGAGTCAAGGGAGGACTCGGTGAGTTGAGAGCGAGGGGACTCAAAGTTGTGGGACTCGGCGAGTCTCGGGGTGACTCGGCGAGTTGAGTCGCGGATTGGGGAAGTTCTGAGCATGGGGACTCGACGAGTCATCGGGTTGACTCGGCGAGTAGAGTCAGTCAGGAGATTGACTTTGACCAAGGATTGACCAGTTGACTTCCAGGGGCATTTTGGTAATTGTTGGCTATTATTTTGAGTTCAGTGTTGGTGTCGGCTAGTGGTGGAGATCGTGTCAGTGGTTGGAGCATCTTGGTCTTATCTTTTCAATCGGCAGTTGTGAGGTGAGTTATCCTCACTATATCAACAGGGTCTATGACACCAAGGTCGGCCCTTTATCGGATTGTAATCCGGGTATCGTTGTTATGTTATTGCTTTGCTATGTTTGCATCCTGGTAGTGAGGATGGTATATGTTAGAGACCTGGCAAAGGTCGGTATCCTGGTATATAGGATGATGCTATGCTAGTGACTGGTTAGGTCGGTATCCTGGATAGGATAATGTTATGCTATGTGATCTGCTAGATCGGTTTGATTGGATGTGAATTGTTTTATGATTGAATGTTTATGTGCACATGGTTGTTGGACTGTGGTTGGGTTGAGGCGGGTCCTGCTTTGTGTTGTAGGCCAACATACCTAGGGCGGACCGGTTATCCCGAAGGCCCAACGAGTGGTCCGGATAGGCTGTAGGCCCCAAGAGGTCGGACCAGACGTGCCGAGGCTCAGAGAGTGGACCAGGCCGACTGAAGGCCCAGTGCAGGCGTACCAGTCATACTGTAGACTCAAAGAGTGGGCCAGGTGGATTGAAGGCCCAGTGCGGGCGGACCAATCACACTGTAGACTCGATGTATGTGGCTAGACTCGGAGGGTGGACAAGGTGGACTGAAGGCCGGTGCGGCGGACCAGTCACACAGTAGACCCGAAGTGCGTGGCTGTTATGTGTTCTATTATGATATGGCATGTTGTGCATGTATGGTATATGTGGTTGGTATTTTGGGGGTATCTTACTAAGCTTCCGGGCTTACAGTTGTGGTTTAATGTTTTTCAGGTTCTTCAGGAGACCATGGCAAGGCAAAGGCATGATCGTACCGCTCCTCGTGATTTTGTTTTATGATGTGGTTCTGGGAAGACTCTGATAATAATTGTATTGAAAACCTTTTGTAATAACTTAATGAAACTGGGTTGTTTTTGAAAAGTTTAGATTGGTTGAAATTTTTAGAGCGTTACATCAACTGTCGAGATGCATATGCTATCACCTTTTCTCTTTGGGTCAAAACACAACCCAACCCAACACCTAACGCATCGCTATATACAACGAAGTCTTCGACTCCGTCGGGTAGAGGAAGAATCGATGCTTCACATAGCTTCTTCTTTAGCAACTCAAATGCTTCCTTATGCTTATCACTCCAAGCATAAGTAGCTCCTTTGTGGGTCAAAGTTGTTAATGGAGTAGAGATCGAAGAAAAGCCTTGGATAAACCTTCGGTAATATTCGACTAATCCCAAAAAGCTTCGGATCTCCGTGGGACATTTCGGTAGTTCCCACTTCGTCACAGCTTCGATCTTTGCTAGATCAACCATTATTCCTTCTTGATTGACCACATGAACCAAGAATTGGACTTCTTGAATCCAAAAATCACATGTGGAGAACTTTGCATACAACTTCTCCTTCTTCAAAACTTCTAACACTTCTCGCAAGTGTCTGCCATGCTCCTCCTGGATTTTCGAGTAAATCAGAATGTTATCTATGAACACTATCACAGATTTATCAAGGAATGGATTGTAGACCTTGTTCATTAAATCCATGAACGCTGCTGGAGCATTGGTTAGTCCAAAAGACATAGCCAAGAATTCATAGTGTCCATACCTTGTTCTGAACGCAGTCTTCTCGATATCCTGCTCTCTCACTTTTAGATGATGATATCCTGACCTTAGATTGATCTTCGAGAAATAGCTCGAACCTTGCAATTGATCAAACAGGTCATCAATCCTTGGCAACAGGTATCTATTCTTTATCGTTGCCTTATTCAACTCTCTGTAATCAATGCACATTCTCATGCTCCCCGGGGTGATGAACTAGGTCAAATGAAACCTTTGTCCAATAACTCCTGAAGTTGCATCATCAGCTCCTTCATCTTTGTTAGTGCTAATCGGTATGGTGCTTTTGCTATTGGCGTGGTTCCTAGTAACAAGTCTATTCTGAACTCCACTTGTCTATCAGATGGTAATCCAGGAAGATATTCGGGAAATACTTCCGGATAATCACACACCACTAGAATACTCTGCATCACCTTCTTTTCCTTCATAGCATTGATCACAAATGCTAAATATGATGTACATCCCTTGGTCAAACACTTTCTGGCTTTCATTAGGGAAATGATTCCAGAATTCACTCTGCGTTTATCCCCATACACCATAAATGACTCTTTCCCTGGCGAGTTTACTTTTACTATCTTCTTTCTGCACAGTATTTCGGTATCATTGGCGCTAAGCTAATACATTCCCAGAATGATGTCAAAACCATTTAGTTCTATAGGCAATAATTCCTCGTGGAACTTATTCCCATTCAAGTCAATGAAGATGTTTTTCATGTGATGGCTAACAGGTACAAACTTGCCACTAGCAACTTCGACTAATAAAGCATTATCTAGTCTATCAACAGGCAAAGCTAGTTTTCTACCAAACTCATGAGAAATAAAGGGGTAGTTGGATCCAGAATCAAACAAAATTTAAGCAGGTAATTCGTTTACGAGAAATGTACCTAAAGCGACATCAGCTTCATCTTTCGCAGCCTCAAGTGTCATCCGGAAGGCTATTGCTTTCGGCTTTGGGGGAATGTTGGGTTTTGCTGCCTCTTTCTTTTTCGTACAATCTTTCAAAATGTGCCCCTCCTCATTACATCCAAAGCACATCCTCTTGTTGGATGGACACTCGTTGGCATAATGCCCCGTTTTTCCACACTTGTAGCAAGTCACCTCCTCACTACATTTCTCAAAGTGCTTTTTCTTGCACTTCTCGCACCATTTTTCTTCGCCTCCTTTTCCTCCAAACTTCTTCGAAGTAGACTTCAAAAATTTACTTTTCTTATTGGAACTTGAAGTTCCTTCAAATTTTCTCTTTTCGCGAATCTCAACCTTGTTGGCGGTTCTCCCCTTTATCATATCCTCAACAGACTTGGCAGCCCAAATAGATGCCTCTAGAGTAGGTGCCTGACGCATTGGCACCGTGTACTCCCATGGGAGTCCCTTTGCGTACCGGTCAACTTTCGTCAGCTCTTCTGGGACGATGCGCAAAGCAAACTCCATCTTGTCAGTGAAAACATTTTATGTATTCATCAACTGACATGTTGTGTTTCGTTAGTGTCAAAAACTTGTTCTCCAACTCCAAAAGATTTTGAGGCGAATAGAACTTACGCTTGAACTGCACCAAGAATTCTTCCCAAGTCAATTGCAGTGGCTTGTTAGGGCTTAGGGTTTTCCCTAGAGTGTTCCACCAATGAACAGCTCCACCCTAAACTGACGTACATCGAACGTAGTCTGCAACTTGCCTCTGCAACCACACGTCATGAAGGCTAGCTCAATTTTCGATATCCAATCCATGAACCCAATCGGATCCTCCTTTCCAGTGAAGCTCGATGGTTTGCAAGTCAGAAAATCCTTATACTTGCATCCCATTCCATCATTCCTTCCATCCTGGTTATTTTGCCTAACTATCGGTGGGTTGGCTTGACCAACAGATCCACTGAAGTTTCCTCCTTCCGAGTGCCCTTCATTTAATTCGGGCTCTTCCACTTGAATTGACAGTTCTTCACGATTCTATTGAAGCAACCGCCTGGTCTCCTCCATCTGACGATCCAAAATTGTTTGAATCATCATTTGTACACCAGCCTTTGTCATTGGCTCAAGTGTTGCTGCTACAACAGGTATTTGCTCAATTACTGGTGGTTGAGGCTGTTGATTCCTGTTTTCGTTTGCGTTTCCAACTCCGCTTCTAGTTCTTGCCATTCTTGATCAATACACCGAATAAGGTGAAATTAGATCCCCATCCATGATAGATATTACAATCCCTCATATCACTCTGAAAATTTTACATGCTAGTTCTAATATCGTAACCATACTCTTAGAATCTGAAACACATAAGGTTTCCCGATCCGGTCGGCAACAGACCATAGATCAGAACAAATAATATCATATAAGGCAAAATATAACATTTAGCACATAAAAGCATTTTAGGCAATTTTCCTAAAATAAACTGGTGCTCGTGTCTAAAATATAACAGACACACATCTCACAATCTTCACTTAGCATTCTAATTTTAAGTCTATAAATCCTACAAATTCCTAGTTCTCTTAAATTAATGCTCTGATACCAACTGTGACATCCCCAAAATCACGACCAGAAAACACCGGTTTAATTTATGCTTTTAAAAATGATTTCAGAGTAATCCTTTGATTAAAAGAGTTGTGGAATTTGTTCCCAAAACGAAATATGATAAAATAAGATTTACCAAAGCATTTCTTAAAGAAATGTATTTTCATTATATAACAAAACTCGGTATGTCATGTTCCGATACAGACCAAAAGCATAAACATTACGATACAGACCTTACAACAGTTATATAAAACAACAGGTCTATAATCCAAAAATAACTTGACAAGTCATCCAACTTATGCTCTGGCGCCACTACCTGTAATACAAAGAAAACTGAGTGGGTCAGGCTTGGGAGTCTGGTGAGCATATAGGGTTTTCAACCCACAATAAATAATTAAATTAATTTTCATCAACCAACAATAACCCAATTACCCATTCTCGTTATTCTCAATTTACGTCCCTAAAACAACTAACACAAGGGACCTAGTCTAAGAATATTTCATCGGGGCGACAACACATGCTTCGGGGGTTTCCCAACAATATATGTCAAATCAGGAAACCACAAGGGGGATGGAGTACATCGAATGAACACCCAAGTTCATTAACACCTACAGGTGGCGAGCCTGCTACCGTTCCACATGACTGTCTAGAAAAGTCTGTGGTCGTCATCTAAACTCCGCTAGATGACTAAATCAAACACAACATCGAGGTCTCTCTTCATTTTAACACACATCAACTATCTACCCATGCTTTACCCAACACTTTTGTAGATAAAAATACATATACAGTTTAAAATTTGTATAAAACATTTATTCAACCATTATTTCAAATGAACAAATAATGTATAAAAACATAACACGTATTTTATATAGAATACTTTGTATCTGCGTGTTAGAAGAAAAGGAATATACACTTACTTCAAATAAACAACAATATATATGTACACATAACACATATTTCAAAGCAAATACTTCATATTTATGTGTTAGAAGAAAGTGACTACACACTCACTTGTTAATACGATGCTTGGACAGCACTTCAGCTCTTCAAGTGGAAATTCTTCGATGGATCTGGGATATCTTCATACACCGGAATTCTCGCGGGCAGAGCTTCGGCTCGGAAACTCTTTTCTTCTCGGGATCTTCGGGCTTCAGGACTTGCTTTGGGTCTCGGGATGATACCGGAGCTTCGAGGGTACTTCTTTGGACGTAAATCGAGGTAATATGGGTGAGAGAAGGGTGAATTAGCAAGCTTGGCCGGCTGCCCCTTCAAATCTATTTATAGGGCAAAATTTTCATTTTCCACGTCGTGGGCTTGATCGTCACTGCATACGTCATCGCAAGTTGGGTCTGGCAGACTCCAGGAGACGTCAGAAAACATGCCACGTCGTGAACACTCTTTCACGTCGTGGCCTATGACAGTTTTGGGGTTTCGCACCCCGAACTTCAGAAATTCATAACTTTCGCATACGAACTTCGTTTTCGACGTTCTTTATATCGACGCGTAAGTGAGATTATTCTCTACAACTCTTGTTTAGAATCTGTTGGCTAATTTTGACTTTATTTTTTGTATATTATAAATATATTACTTTTATATTATTTTTAGTAGGGTAGGACAGGAAAACTCCATTAGAAATTCATAACTTCTTCAACCGACGTTCGGTTTCATCTGTCTTTTTACCGTTGGACTACTATTGACAAAATCTTCGATTCTCGTTTAGATTGTTTCGGCTAAAAATCACTCGATCTCATATTCGAGTATTCGGGTTGCATACCGCTAAGTCAAAACTTCGGAAAATCATAACTTCCTCATACGAAGTTAGATTTGGGCGTTCTTTTTATGCACTCTCTCGGTTTAACATAATCTACGACTTTAATTTAGATCACTAAGGCTAGATATCATTCTATCTTAAATTCATATTTTACGTCACTCAGCGTTGTGCCAGTTCTGTCACGAAACTTCGACAAGTCATAACTTTCGAATCTAACAGATTTTAGTAAATGGCAGGAATTTAGAATTCTTATATTCACGATAAGGATTTAGGATTGTGAAATGGGAATAATTGGAATTATGTTCAATTGATCTATTCCACAAAGTAAGGATCATAGACAACCATAGTGTGCATACTTGGTGTATGACGTAACTATTGTTTGGACAAACATAGTGTGCATGCTTGGAGCATGACATGACTATTGTTTCAGATTCAAGTATAAAGTTGATTATTCGAAACATTATATAATGAATAATGAGTAATCAATATGGTGTTTAAATAAAAGGTGTTTTATTTACTCTCAAAGGTGCTTGGGGGTTGGATTTGATTATTCTTGTGTTTCACTTTGCATGTTTTGACTTCCCGGATAACTAAGTTATTCAAATTCTCCATATTCGGTCATATGTTGGAAATAGATATGAATCAAAATTGTCATGAAGTTGGCTTGTAGATGTCTAAGGTGTTGGACATAGTAAGAGTTGCTACAACATTCATGAGTGCTCGTGGAATGAAATTCAAGTATTGGATTAAACCCATGCTCATTTGAATTACTTCATGGATTTTATCACGGGTGATCATGATACGATAATATCTTATATTCTTCAAACCTAGAGATATGACTTGTTGACTATGAGTTGGTTATACATTGATTTCACGAAAATGCATCAGTAAATTGATGTTATAAAACGTGCCTTTGTGTATGATTCAACAAGTAGTAAAACAAGCATATGAGTCGAAGTTTATCCATTCCTTTTACCCTTGGATGGATAAAAGCAATATTTATGGGCCCCTTGATGATTTAGTGATGACACCCCCAAGTCCTTGGCCAAGCCTGGACTGATTTGATTTGTTAAATTAGTCGGCCGTCATAAATCGGAAATCAGGAAACAACAAATGGATAGAGAGAATGATTATAATCCATGTCTCGGTCCATATGATATCTAGAATGGAAGAATATATGATCCCTTATCTAATGGACAAGTCATTTGACTAGGTCAGAGTTCCGCAGCGGCTTTAAGAGCTACGATTGCTAGTCGGGATCTTGGAGTCATATGCGATAATAGTTTTAGACTTATCCAAGTGGGAGAATGTTGGATTAGATGTCTAAGCCCATAACTATTATTGGTATCTATTCGACCCGAGAGTAGCATGGTCCATTTGGGTTGCCCTTCACCGGAACAATTTATATGGATTGTCATTTGAGAATAGTATGTTTATGATTTATATTAATATATTATAAGTTCTAATATATTAATATGAAATCATATTATTTAATTAGTTTTGATCAAGAATTAATTTAGTAGTCAAAAGGAACTAATTAAATATGGACTCTTATATATCTATACTATATTATAAACCATATATCTTTAAGTCTTAAACACAACTTATAAAGCTTGATGTACAATGCAATTTAGCATGTCTTAAAAAATTGTCTTAAAGACAAATTGTACAGCATGATTTACTAATGTTCAATGCATGATGAATTTGGCTCCAAAAGTGGTATTCCTATTCGTTTTGAAATATTTTGAAAAAATTATGGAAAGTAGACAGGTAAACAAAAGGAGCTGGAAAGGCAAATAAAAAAAGCTGGACTTTCACTCTTCATATTAAGTAGGCGGAATCTCAACCATTAGACGAATTAGATGATTTTTTAATGCTCAAAATTGAATGTATTTGGTGATCCAAGTCATCAGAAATCAACCAATCAAAATAAAGCATTACATATACAACTCTCAAAGCCTAATATACCACATTTTATGCACAAGAAAACACAGGTTTCTTGAATTATAAATTACGGATCATACCACTTCCCCATTCATTTAATACATATATTTCTCTCTCTAAAACCTTTTCCTCTGATATTCTCCCTAGAAATATAACTTCGGCTATCACCTCCATCTCATTTTTCTTCTACCACCGTAGACAACATTACTAGCTCCACCACAGCCGCCTTCTCCATCACCTGCCCCACCTTCTTTACAGGCTTCGCCATCACCACTGTACACAACTATTTAAATCCCCTCTGTTGAAAACCGGCAACCGCATCTAACACTTCCTCCACCACAACAGACCACCGCCGTCTTCCAGTATATACCACACCTGTTACTATAGAAAACCGACAGTTGTTCACCTGTGCACCATCTAAACCTCCATCTATGCTGATAATTGTCTAACCACAGCCTCTTTGAGCACCTCTGGAAACACTAGATCTACAAAAACGTCAAACCCTAGATCTATTAACCCTGCATTTCACGAATAATGTTAAGATGATGATAAATTTTGGTTTTATTTGTTTCAGTTTGAAGTTAAAAAGGTAAAATATGTTATATTACCTTTAAAATAAAAGATGTTACCTTTTTTGTGAGACTACACATGACATCAAGATGTTATAAAGTTTTTCTTTTCTTTTTTCATTCTTTTGCGTTTTGTTTCCTGTGTGGTAAAATTCATTTATTGTATATTTGTATTAATATGGCTTATTAACAGTAAGTAATAAAAGACTAATTAATTTGTTTCAAATCATATATTTGGATACCAAAATCAATTTAAGGTTTGGTATTGTAAATGATAAGTAAACGAATTTCTACTTTGATTATAAAAAATCATTCATATTAATATGAGATTATAATGCTTTTTATGATATGTAAACTTAGTATTATTTTTACATCAAATATCTTGCATGAAAATAACTATTAGCTGGAATAAAATTGTTAAAAGCAATTGAAATTAATAGAAGAATTTGAGTCAGGTGTTTAAATTGTAATAAATTTGTTTTATTGAGCTGGCAATGTATAGGAAATAAGATTAAAGAACCGGAAATATAAAAAGCGAAGTAAGGGATTTAAAAGTACGAAATTGTGCTTTTTTGCTTAATTTTTAAAATCAATGTTTTTAAACATTTTTAATAATTCTATTTTATTTTGTATACCGTATTAGTTTCTTTTTGTATTACATATTTAAGACACAATATTTATTTTAAAAATATACCCATATAATAAAATTGAAATTTAAAGAGCTTCAACCTTTAACACTAAAATATCGTAATTTTAAAGTTTCCTTTTAAAAAGGTTATTTTCATTTACATTTTTTAATAACAATTAATAATCAAACAAAACTTCAATTGTTTATGGTGTACTTCATAAAT
Source organism: Lactuca sativa (assembly GCF_002870075.4). Taxonomy (NCBI): domain Eukaryota; kingdom Viridiplantae; phylum Streptophyta; class Magnoliopsida; order Asterales; family Asteraceae; genus Lactuca; species Lactuca sativa. The sequence continues at coordinate 225,564,980 of NC_056624.2, forward strand.
CCAGCAAATTAAATCATTACAATTTTTTTAAACAACAAAGCAACAAATTTGATCTTTCTTTAAATTCTAATTCTTTTTAATCTTTTATTTGTAAATATTACAATCCTCTCACAACCATCAACTTTTCCATCTATATCAAAACTTGTGTATCTCTGAAAATGAAACAATTATTATTCACTATAACAAAACCAATAACCATATCACAACAATTATACAAATGAAACAAAACATAATCATTAACACTACACCGTATACCACCTCTGTACTGTACGTTTTATCCTTTTTCCTAAGAACAATTCTCTTTTTGTTTCAATATGGATCGAAACTTGGATAGTAAATATACGTGAACTTTATATAACATAGCAAATGATTTAAATTAGGAAAGAGTCATGAAACATAAGATTTCAATCCAATGAACTCATTTTATATTTTCCTCCTACGCATGCACATCTCAGGCAGCAGAAATTAAAATCTCATAAAATGCAACCAAGTATACGAACTGAAATCAAACAGACCCCGTACAAATTTATAAGCTCTTTCTCATAGATATCAAATGACCACTTTCATCAAGATTCAAAAACTCTTTTACAATAGAATATATATATATATATATATATATATATATATATATATATATATATATATATATATATATATATATATATATATATATATATATATATATATATATATATATATATATAAATTTATAAGCTCTTTCTCATAGATATCAAATGAACACACATCATAAGAACACGTATTTAGATCTATAACATAGAAAAGTCGAATTGTAAATAATAGAAAGGGAAATGCAGGGTTAATAGATCTAGGGTTTGACGTTTTTGTAGATCTAGTGTTTCCAGAGGTGCTCAAAGAGGCTGTGGTTAGACAATTATCAGCATAGATGGAGGTTTAGAGGGTGCACAGGTGAACGACTGTCGGTTTTCTATAGTAACAGGTGTGGTATATACTGGAAGACGACAGTGGTCTGTTGTGGTGGAGGAAGTGCTAGATGCGGCTGCCGGTTTTCAACAGAGGGGATTTAAATAGTTGTGTACGGTGGTGATGGCGAAGCCTGTAAAGAAGGTGGGGCAGGTGATGGAGAAGGCGGCTGTGGTGGAGCTAGTAATGTTGTCTACGGTGGTAGAAAAAAAATGAGATGGAGGTGATAGCCGAAGTTATATTTCTAGGGAGAATATCAGAGGAAAAGGTTTTAGAGAGAGAAATATATGTATTAAATGAATGGGGAAGTGCTATGATCCGTAATTTATAATTCAAGAAACCTGTGTTTTCTTGTGCATAAAATGTGGTATATTAGGCTTTGAGAGTTGTATATGTAATGCTTTATTTTGATTGGTTGATTTCTGATGACTTGGATCACCAAATACATTCAATTTTGACCATTCAAAAATCATCTAATTCGTCTAATGGTTGAGATTCCGCCTACTTAATATGAAGAGTGAAAGTCCAGCTTTTTTTTATTTGCCTTTCCAGCTCCTTTTGTTTACGTGTCTACTTTCCATAATTTTTTCAAAATATTTCAAAACGAATAGGAATACCACTTTTGGAGCCAAATTCATCATGCATTGAACATTAGTAAATCATGCTGTACAATTTGTCTTTAAGACAATTTTTTAAGATATGCTAAATTGCATTATACATCAAGCTTTATAAGTTGTGTTTAAGACTTAAAGATATATGGTTTATAATATAGTATATATATATATATATATATATATATATATATATATATATATATATATATATATAGCATGGGCCAAGTTCATTTAGGTTGGGCTAAGCTTTCATGGATAGTCCATGGAGTTTTTAACCCACGGATCCGATGGAAATGAAAGGTCATGGGTATTAGGGTTTACATGAATGTAACCATAATCCTCCATACTATATAAAGCGGTCTTTGGCACATGAAATGGCACTAGTGTGTGAGGATACAAGAGTGGGCTGATTTCTAGTGTGCATTCTATTCTCTCAAGTTTTCCAAGGAGTTTTTGGTGATTTGTGATTCCACTTGAGGCTTCCACACTATTGGGGCTAAACTCTTAAAGATCAAGACTTCAAGCACCATCAAAAGGTATGTCATCTAACTAAGTTTTTGTAGTATAGTTGCTTCATATTATGCTAGTTAGGATAAAACCTTGGAATATTGAATATTTGCATGTATAATAGAGAAAACATAGATACAAAGTTTATAGGGTTGCATGTACACCATAGGAGTGTTAGAATGCTCATAACCCATCACTAAATTTCAATATAAATAAATCATAGAGCCAAAATTAAAAGTATCTCATCATTAGGATGTTACAATAGGACCCGTACACATAGTAAGGAAATCACAAAACACAAGGGTTTAGGCTCTCTATGATGATTGTAATAGTATAATTGTGATATTTTTGATATATTTTTGGTTCATTTTTAGTATAGTGTTCACGAGAGGATCTGGTTTTGGAGTTGGTGGCTAACCTAGGCTAGGATTGACAGATGATGACATATGTGAGTTGATCACTATTGAGGTAGTTGATTCTGTCCGGGGTGTCATCCCCGAGGGTTTTGGGTCTATCAAGACCATTATGATTGATTTGTTTGATGAGTGGTATGCCGCCGTAGCAGAGGCTGCTACTGCGGGAGGCCGAGGAGGAGGTTCATTCCAGTATCGGGACTTCAGCAACACGAAGCCCCTAGAGTTTAACAGGGTTAAAGACCTGATTATGGCTATAAGATGGATTTTGATGTGGATGGCTACTTCTTCACTTGTTCCTGTCCAAAGGACTGGAAGGTCAAGTGCACCCTAAATCTTCTTTGACTGGGAGCGAAGGACTGGTGGAACCTAGTGGCTGGATTTTATACTCTCGAGCAGAGGGCTACTGCTACTTGGGAGTAGTTATCAGAGATGTTCTGCATGAGGTATGTTCCCCTGGTGGAGAGGGATAGATTAGCTCAAGGGTACCTGGATTTGAGACAGACGATGGAAACGATAACGAAGATCACCAAGATGTACCAAGAGGGCTTTATTTTGTCCCAAGTTTGCTGCTTTAGAGCAAGCCCAGATGATGCGATACTTGAGCATGATTAATACTAATATTCGGCAGTTTGTATCTACCCAACGCTATAGTACCATCGCTGAACTTCAATATGTCGCGAGGAGGTGACAGATTGAGATAGAGACGCATAAGAGGGACTAGAGGTAGGCTCGTGTTCAGTTACAACATATAGCCAAGCTTTTCAAGCCCATTGATGCACGATCTAGAGGACAGAGGGGCTGCACTTGTGGCAAGTACGCAAGATTCATGATGGTGCTTTTCGATCTTCTTTTAGATGCCACAAATGTGGTACAGAGGGGCACTATGTGAGAAATTGTATCCAGTAGGCCCCGATATTGAGCACCATGATATGTTACCACTATGATCAGGTGGGACATGTGAAGGTCCAGTGTCCCTTGCTTGTTTCACGGTCAGTGCAAGCTCCAGTCCCGGCTACTTTGAGGATCACGGGTGGATGCCAGGGTAGGGAGGAGCCCCCAAGGGCTTGAGTTCGTGATTTCGAGCTCACAGCGAAGGAGGCCAGGGCAGTGCCGGCATTCGTTAGTGATATATTTTCATTTAATATTCTGTCAATTATTTTATGGTATGCTTATGATTATGAGTATGCTATGTACCTTTTAGTGAACTCCTTGCCTATTTTTGTGCTTTTTGACTCGGGTGCGAATCGGTCCTTTATGTCTCAGTCCTTCAGTAGGATTTTTTATATGACTCTTGGAGAGTTGGAGTGTCCGTTGTGGATTTCTATCACCAAAGAACACGGGTTTTCTGCATCGAGTGTTTATCAGGGTTGTGTTTTGGAGATTTTTGGGGTGTCTTACCCGATTGAACTGATACCTATCCCCATGAGGGATGTATGTGTGATAGTAGGGATGGAATGGTTAAGCAGGTTTGGTGTGATGATTGACTGTAAGGGTCAGCAAGTGGTGGTTTGAACCCTAAGTGGCGAAGAACTGATTATTTGTGGAGAAGGCACCAGGATTGGGTCAGCCTTTTATTTTGCTCCCATGTATCGACATTATCTTCAACACGGGTGTAAGGGTTACCTCGTGTACGTGGTTGACACTCGTGCCAGGAAGGAGGTTTCGGTTTGCGATGTGCCCGTAGTCAGGGAGTTCCCAGATGTGTTTCCAGAGGAATTACCCGGTGTGCCTCCTACAAGGCAGGTTAAGTTCATGATTGATTTGGTTTCTGTTGCGCCCCTGATTGCTAAGGCGCCATACAAATTAGCACCACCAGATATGCAAGAGTTGTCCTCTCAGCTTCAGGAGCTGATGGGCAAGTAGTTTATCGAATCGAGCATTTCACCTTGGGGAGCACCAATTTTGTTTGTGAAGAAGAAGGATGGCTCTTACTGTATGTGTATTGATTATCAGGAGTTGAACAAATTAACGGTGAAGAAATGTTACCTACTTCCACAAATTGATGATCTCTTCGATCAACTGTAGGGTGCATCTTGGTTCTCCAAGATCGATTTGAGGTCAGAGTATCATCAGGTGGGGGTTAGAGAGGAGAACATGGAGAAGACAATGTTTCAGACTCGTTATGGTCATTATGAGTTTTTGGTGATGTCGTTTGGGCTTACCAATGTGCCTGCGGTATTTATGGATTTGATGAATCGAGTGTGCAGGACGATGATCGATCTATCAGTTATTGTTTTCATTGATTATATACTGGTCTATTCCAAGACCAGGGAGTAGCATGAGGAGCACCTTCGAGAGCTTCTAGGTGTTTTAAAATGGGAACGGATGTATTCCAAGTTCTCGAAGTGCGAGTTTTGGTTATGAGAGGTTCAGTTCTTGGGACACCACATTAACCAAAACGTGATTTTGGTCAACCCAACCAAGATTAAGGATGTTATGCAGTGGGAGGTCCTGAAGTGTCCGTCGGAGATCAGGAGTTTTCTGGGTTTGGTAGGATATTATCGGAGATTAATTCAGGATTTCTCCAAGATTGTTGTCACACCCTCGGCCAAGGCGGCAGAACATGTCGGGCTGTGCGACTAAGTTCATGGATCACAGGTAACTGAATATATAGCACAAGTACGACAATAAATAAAATAACATTCGTATTCCATCTTAATGTTTGAATACATTGTTCTTATAGATAATAATAGTACATAATTTGCCATAACAGATAGGCAAACGATACAAATACTAGTACACTAGATCGCCTGTAATCCATTCCATCTTGAATGTCTGTTAAGTGATTCCCTGAGAATACATGTAGTTTTGAGGGTCAACACAAGGTTGGTGAGAGTTACATGTTTTCTTCTTACATCGGTAATACTTTTAAAAAGTCTAAATAGTATTTTCTTTGTAAGTATAACCATACTGAAATCAGTGTTTGTAAAGAGTCTTTGAATAAGCTTTGAAAACCATAATGTATCTTTGCTTAAGTAAATCCTTACTTAAAATAGTTTTGAAAGCAACCAAGCCTAGGGTTTATTGTAAGAGAAGCCATAAGTAAATCCGTACTTAAAACTGTTTTGTAGTGAGAAAAACCATAAGTAAATCCATACTTAAAACTGTGTTTGTAATGATTCTTTGAATAACCATTAAAACCCAAAAGATGTCTTTGTATAAGTACATGCCATACTTAAAATAGTTTTGAAGGAAACCAAGTGTAACAACGTAAATTTCCAAAACAATTTTTCATTTTCAAAACATACTTTTATTCATAAGATAATATCAAACCATAATGTTATCATAACAAAACATATCCTAGAATCTCATAACATAAACTCCATGAGTGTGTACGGATCATGACGGCGCCTTCCCGCGATCCTCGCTGGTACCTGAAACACATAACACAATAACTGTAAGCATAAATGCTTAGTGATTTCCCCAAAATACCACATACGCACATACGCCACTCAAGGCTATAAGACCTTCTGGTCACTATGTCTCAGAGGACTTCCGTACCACAACCCTGGTAGACCTTCCGGTCCTACCCGTAATGACCTTCAGTCCCATATCTTCTTGACCTTCCGGTCCATATCATAATGACCTTCCGATCCTCACCATTCATAACATACATAACACATACATATCATATAACAGCATACAACACATACATCTCATAGCATATAAGACCATCCGGTCACACATAGGTACCAATCTAGGTACAGTATAGTGAGAAGACTCACCTTGTACGATATCGGATAATCTCCCGTGCTCGGATACCCGATCTAGCCTCCTCCTATCAATAGAATAACATCTCTAATCAATACTCTCTCATAATCTCATATCTAATGATGGGTAGAAGACCATTCGAGTGCACATGGGTGACTCGGCGAGTTCCCTGCGGTGCTCCCTGTGCTGTCCCCCGCAACTGCGGACACTCGGCCTTCCGCTGTCCGGTTTGGTTGCAATGAAAGCAAACCATGAACCCCTTGGGGCAATCCTTGGCTATGTGCCCCTGCTTGACACATTTATAGCAAGCACCTGATCGACAAACCCCATCATGTCCCTTGCCGCACTTCCCACAAGTGTGGCCCTTCTGGCCTCCAGATCTCGAATCGGCGGGCTTTGCTCGCTTGGCTGCCGGCTGAGACTGTGTCAGCCGCCGATCCTTCCCCTGAGACTCGGCCTCCTCCCGGGCTTGAGTCTCCAGCTCAATCTCCCTCTTCCGGGCATTTTCCTGGAGCTCAGCAAATGTCCGGTATGACGAGTTCACCACGAACTCCCTGATATCGCTCCTCAAAATGCTAAAGTACTGAATCATGCATGTCTGCTCAGACGACACGTGCTTAGGGCAAAACAAATCCCTCTCATGGAACATCTGTGTGATCACAGTCATTGACTTTGTCCCCTGCTTGAGGGACAAAAACTCATGTGCCAACCGTTCCCTCTCCACGGGGGGAACGTACTCGTCTTTAAACATGTTGGTGAACCTCTCCCAGGTCACCTCCGAAATCTCTGCAAGAGTAAAGTTTGCTGTTACAAACTTCCACCAGTCCTTCGCTCCCAAGCGAAGCTGGTTCAACCGAACCCTCAAATGCTCCGGACACGAACAAGTGTAGAAGCATCGCTCGATATCATAAATCCATCTCATCGCAACAATCTGATCCTGCATCCCATCATACTCCGGTGGCTTCGTGTTGCTGAACTCCCGGAACAACATTGAGTCGCCCCCCTGAGGTCTAGTAGCAGCAACAGCTGCAGCAGCAGCAACAGCTGCAGTAGCCGCAACCTCAGTAACCACAGTGTACCGCTCATCAAAGGCCTCAATCAATGTGGTCTTGATAGACCCAAACATCTCTGGAATCTCGGATCGGATCGCCGCAACCACCTCAACGTAGATCATCTGATGAAGCTCCTCGTCACTCACGCCACTCGTCTCAAGTCTGTGGCGTGTCCCAACCATGATGTCTCTAAAATACAACATAAAATATCAGAGACTCGCTCGAGCATACTCTCACTCGATAACTTAACCCTACTTGTTCCCTAGTACCCTAAGGATTCTTACTTGGACTGCACACTGATCCGGTGTCTTCAGTAGTACGGGCCTTATACTACCGTCCACACTGCATCAGTATCCACCCAAAGTCCTCCTCCTAGGATCCCAGATCACAAGTACTCTACATCTCGCTAGCATAGGCTACCCTTCGGTAGACCTCACATAAGCTCCTCACTGCTACCTAATCACTCTCAAGCATCTCATAGCAGCAGAAATCTTCCTAGGCTAAGGCATCACAAATCAGTCCACTCTAGTGCTAATATGAATACCTAGCCTACTCTAGCATGCATAACATATAATAACATATCTCATCACACATAATGTAAGGGTATTTTGGGAAATCACCCTTCAGGCGCTGGCTGATCGTACACACTGCTTCCTTCTGCTTTTATCAAATTCTTTTAATTTTTAGAAAAATTGTTTATTTTATGAAAACTTTCTCAAATCCTCAGTTTGAGTTCAAATACAACCGAAGGTGCATCCAAATCCCTCAAACCAAGGCTTTGATACCAGCTTGTAGCAACGTAAATTTCTAAAACAATTTTTCATTTTCAAAACATACGTTTATTCATAAGATAATATCAAAACATAATGTATCCAATGTTATCGTAACAAAACATATCCCAGAATCTAAGAACATAAACTCCATGAGTGTGTACGGATCATGCCAGCGCCTTCCCGCGATCCTCGCTAGTACCTGAAACACATAACACAACAATTGTACGCATAAATGCTTAGTGAGTTCCCCAAAATACCACATACGCACATACGCCACTCAAGGCTATAAGACCTTCCGGTCACTGTGTCTCAGAGGACTTCCGTCCCACAACCCTGGTAGACCTTCCGGTCCTACCCGTAATGACCTTCCGGCCCATATCTTCATGACCTTCCAGTCCATATCATAATGACCTTCCGGTCCTCACCATTCATAACATACATAACACATACATATCATATAACAACATACAACACGTACATCTCATAGCATATAAGACCTTCCAATCACAAATAGGTACCACTCTACGTACAATATAGTGAGAAGACTCACCTCGTATGATATCGGATAATCTCCCGTGCTTGGATACCCGATCTAGCCTCCTCCTATCAACAGAATAACATCCCTAATCAATACTCTCTCATGATCTCATCTCTAATGATGGGTAGAAGACCATTCTACCCCTCCCAGAACTCTCTTGAATCAGCTTGACCAAAACCCTAAGGTCAACTGAAGTCAACGGTCAAACTTTGACTCGACTCGTCGAGTGCACATGGGCGACTTGGCGAGTCCATGCGGTTCCTCTGAATCCTTTTAGCCTCACTTGGCACATCGATTCTTCCCTCCACTCGACGGGTTACTCCTTTCACGAATCGCGGGGCAACCCCGACTCGACTCGTCGAGTCCACTGATGAACTCAGCGAGTTGCATCCATGGCAACACTTAAATGACCTTCTGAGGTCAGATCCGCTTCTCTAACCTATAGATCTGACGTTTCCATACCCACTAATCACGTAAAGGTGAAACCTTTACACTCATGCAACACATATATGGTTCCTTTTGAAGAAATAGCCTCAAAAATGGCAACCTAAGTTCATTCCTTCCATAATACTTCATAAAGAAAGATAGATAATGCTCTCTGGACCTCTATGGGTCCAAATCTGAAGTCTAACACAAAAAGGGACCATAAACTCATCAATTCAAACCATAAAAAGGGTATAGAAAACCCTAGATTCATAGATCTTAACCAAAACAAAAGGAGAGTTCGATTTGCTACCTCAACTCTGCAGATCCAAGCTTGGAAACCACGGATTAGCAACCCCCTTGACCTCCTTTAGTTGGAAACACCTTCTTATTTTCAAAACAACACCAAAAAGGGTTAAAATGGCTTGCTCTCACACACAACTCGCCCAAGCTCTCTAGGGTTTCTCTCTCTGAACTGGTAGCCGCAAATGAGGGCTATAAGGTCCTTTAAATAGGGCTCAGGCCCATATATTTAGGGTTTCTGACCTCAGCGCGGACTCGTCAACTCACCCTGCCGACTCGTCGAGTCCATTCATTAATCGAGTCAGCAAATCGTGATCCTACTCGACGAGTCTAGGCGTCAACTCGTCGAGTCCTTCTTTCTAACTCAAAATAAATGAATAACATAGAATACCTGGGAATCCGGATGTTACACCACGCCCATGGTTTGTAGTAAAAGAGAGAGATTCTAGTTAATGTTTATAGTGATTCCTATAACCGAGTTATGTGACCGAATATACCCCTACAATGCTTCATTGTACGTTGTAGTAACAATAGTAGACACTTATCACCCACTTCGATTGATCAGTCGAGGTTATAGCTAGAAACCGCAGTGATATGTCAACCTTATATAGATCTATACATATGTATCTCACTTCGAAGATTAACAGTTATAGTAGTGTGAGTATGCTAAGTGTTTAAACTTAGCTAATGAATATAGTCTCACTAAAAAAAACCTTAAATAAGGTATGTGAATAGTTCTCAGCCCTAACTTATTTGTGGATGAGTCACTAGGCATAATGAATTTCATTGTATAAATTTTATAAAAGCCGAGTATGTTTGGTATATGTGTAAAAGTGTAATATACTCGCTTTTATAAAGATGCACGTTCCAATGTAATTAACATATGTACATGTATAAACTTTATGTATTTAAACATATAAATATTTATACATGCATGGTAACCCTTGAAATACTACAAAGTTTTATGATGTGCTTTTTATGACATACAATATATAATTGTATCATGTAGCATTTGTTGTGTGGATTAGTTATTTTGCGTTAAAATAACTATATTATGTATATGAAAATTTTAAACTAGTTTATTTAATAACTATAATATGTATATGAAAACTTTAAACTAGTTTATTTGGAACAATATGTTACATTGTCAAATATCATTTTTATAAACTTGACTTGTTGTATTAACAAATACATATAGGCATATGTATCCCCCCCCCCCCCCCCCCCTCCCCTCCCCCGAAAATAAGTAGAAGTATTAAAAAAGGGTCGTAAGCACTCATCCTTGAAGCATGAATTTCATTTGTTCAGAATCAGTTTATTTTGAGAAGCTTGACATGAGAAACCGCAAAATCACGATTCTTGAACTTTGAAATCTTTTCGAAACCGTTTCGTAACGAATTTAAACTATTGGGGCTATTTGGTAATTTAAATAACCAAAGTATGACTGTTTTGGTTAAAATACATCAAAGGAGGGACTAAAATGGTTTAAGTGGAATTAAAGTTTGAGAGGGGACTGATTGTGTTAGAAAATATCCATGGAGGGGCTGTTTTGTTTTAAATAAACGAAAGTTGGGGGGAGGGGCTTATTTTAAATAAAGGGTTCAACAGAAGGGTCATTTTGTTCATTTCATAAAACAAAAGAAATTAGGGCTTTTTGTGCCCTCGCCATTTGCTTGAACGATCAAAGGAAGGGAACGGGAGCAAAAATAACCACGCCTCCGGTGCTGGTTCGAAGCAGGAGGAGAAATCGAAAGCAAAATTGGATTGGGGTTCAATCACCGTCTGATCGAGAGATAAGGAACAAAAGCAGATCAGAAAACGAAACACGGAACATACGAGCGCCTCTGGTGCGGGATGGATTTGAAGTAAGGAGAAGGACGAAGTAGTAAGCGGTTGTCGACCTCGGTGGGTGCAGCGGTGGGCTGCTCAAGCAGCTCTCGGCTTCTTCTCTTCCGATTCTGGATTTGTGTGCCGGGGGGGGGGGGGGGGGGGGGAAGATGGTTGGCCCGATGGTGCAAGGCAAGCATCAACAACAGCGCAGGTGGGGTCGTCGGAGGTAGTTGCTCGACCGAAGAAGGTGTAGGATGCGAGGGGCCTGCTAGTGGTTGCGGGTGGAAACAGGGCAGCAGCTCCAGCCGTTTGCCTTCGGTTTTTTTGGTTATCAGGAGAGAGAGTTCTGGATTTGTGTGCGAGGGGGGGGGGGAGATGGTTGGCCCGATGGAGCAAGGTAAGCAGCAACAACAGCGCAGGTGGGGTCGTCGGAGGTAGTTGCTCGACCGAAGAAGGTGTAGGATGCGAGGAGCCTGCTAGTCGTTAAGGGTGGAAACAGGGCAGCAGCTCCAGCTGTTTGCCTTCGTTTTTTTGGTTATCAGGAGAGAGAGAGAGAGAGAGAGAGAGAGAGAGAGAGAGGTGTTTTCTTTGAATTTACTAGTTAAATAGATATAAAATCAGATTTCTTGGTGATCTCATGGTATAAAGATGATCAGTTTGGACATTTTGAAGGTACACATGCACCATTCCTCTTGATCTTTACGTGTGTGATTACAAGGATGATAGAGTATTGATTTTCCAGGAGGTAGAGCATGTGTGTATGGGTGTGTTTTTGTCAATCATTTATATATTTTATTTGGATTTAGAAGCAATCAATTATTCATGTATTTGTGTAAAATGTTGGGTTGTTGAAATGTGGAAGAAACTAATAACTCTCAATTTGTTTTCTTTGGGTGAAAGTTGAAGCAAAGACTTTCCCCATGTATTATGTGTATAATCTCTTTATTGTTTTGTCATTATTTAGAGGGTGGTTGGGTTAGCTTTTTAAATGACTTTTGACTTTATCTTTTAGAAAAAGTCTCAAAAGATGTTTGGCAAATGGAAAAGGACTTTTGTAAATGGTTTTTCTCATAGAGTAATTTGAGTCTTTTTGAAAAGTCACGATTACCTAACTTTTTTCAACTTTTCACCAGCTAAAAATATTAAATTACCAATATACCCCTCATCTACCCTAAACATGTCATTTTTTGTCATTCTACATGTAAAAATTAAACCAAACATTTTAATTTTTTACTTTTTCTCTTCAAAAGCTAATCCAAACACATTTTAAAAAATAACTTTTGTAAAAAGTTCTTTTACAAAAAATTCTTTTATAAAAAAGATTTTTGCCCTATAAAAGTTAAGCTAAACACCCCCTCAAATGAGAATGTATTTTGTGTATGTATTATTGAGAAATTGTATTAGTTTTATATATATGTATTTTGTTGAATTTCTTTTATTAAGACTTTTGGACAACCATTATAGATACATAAAATGCATATAGACTCGTACTATTGTTTTGTCATGTGAGTAGGTGATTTATTTAGAGGAATCAAGTATTCTATCATTGTATGTAATGGAAATCAATTTAATATACATGCTTCATTTTTGGTCTTTAAAAGTCATATATGACATAAATTTAGATGTGTATATTTTAATGTTGTCGCACTTGTGGTATTAAGATATTTTTTTTAGCATTCTCGATTGCACACTTGTGTGCAATCGATCCTTAAATCAAATAATTTTTCTGAGGCTGACGAATAATAGTCTACAATTCAAAGATTTCAAAAACCTGAACAAATTAATTTTTTCGAGTTGCAAAACTCTGAAAAATCACGTTTAAAGATTTGTGTTTAATTAATCTAAAATGTTCGATTTTTCAAATTTTACTAATATTTTTGCTAAATATATTTCGATTATGCAATTAAATATTAGATCATAGTCTGAATCAACTCTCGGAATTTCCATGTGAGGTGCGCAAATCCCTCAACGGATAGAAACAGTTTTAGTAGTTTTAAGAAAATCAATATTATACTGGTTTGGATTCTTAAGACGGTTAAAGGTGCATGTACTATGAGGCTAGAGTGTTTGCTTTGCTTACAATTGCTTAATACAAATTCTCAGTTTTTCTGACATATTAGTCAGGGTTGCAGTTGCAGTTTGAATTGTTTGATTCAGTTGATAGTTTCCACATTTGGAAGTAAGATACCATTTGATATCTTATAATAGTTGAAATGGCATTATTTATTTTCCAAAATATGCACTAAAACTCAGTAGCTCAAATTACAAAGAGGTTCACGGGTGAACTGACCGTCTATAGTTTTAGACCTAAATTTTGGAATGTCACATTACTTCCCCGTTAAAGGAATTTTCACTTGAAATTATTAAGTTCTAGACTATTTTGTTCCACTATTATTTCGTACCACTAGTGGAGGGAGCGGTTCTGTTATTTCGTACCCCTAGTGGAGGGAGCACCGCTGAACAGTTGCGGGTATTATTATTTTTTTGTTTCATCCAATCTTCGCGTTCCCAAGTAAACTTTGCCCCTGTAAAAGATTTTCATTGGACTTTTACTATAGGTATGCGACTTTGCTTAAGGTTTTTTCTTTCTCGATCCATGATCTCCATCCGTTCCTCTATGAAGTGAAGTTTAGTGTTGACCTAGATCTCATCGAGAGGAATAACAAGGTTCTCATCAGAGAGACACTTCTTAAGATTACACATGTGGAAGGTATCGTGAACTTTGTTGAGTTCTTGAGGTAACTTGAGTTTGTAATCCATGAGACCAACCCTTGCCATGATTTCAAAAGGCCCGATGTATCGGGGATTTAGTTTACCTCGTTTCCCAAATCTAATGACACATTTCCATGGTGCGACCTTTAGTACTACACAGTCTCCTATTTAGAATTCTAAATGTTGCGTCTTACGTCAACATATCTTTTCTGACGACTATGTGCGGCCTTAAATCGTTCCTTGATCTGAAAAATCTTTTACGTGGTTTCATGAATGATCTCGGGACTAGTGAGTAGAGTATCTCCATCATGCTTTGTAACCAGTTGAGTATCTCCAACTTCTACCCAACATATTGAATGACATCTGCATTCATACAAGACCTCGAATGAAGTGGACTTTATGCTAGTGTGATAATTATTGTTATATGAAAACTCAACTAGTGGTGAGTAACCCATGCATTACCAAAGTCTATGACATACGTCCAGAGCATGTCTTCCAAGGTTTGTATCGTTCTTTCGCTTTGGCAATACGTTTGCGAATGATATGCTATATTCATGTCTAAATTGGCTCCTAGGGACCTCTGCAATGATTGCCAAAATCCGGAAGTGAATATATTATCTCCGAGATAATAAATATTGGCACGCCATGCAGTCTGACTATTTCCTTGAGGTAGGTCCTGGTGAGCTTCTTTATCTTATCGGTTTCTTTGATGGCTAGGAAATAGGTGGAGTTGGTTAATCGGTCAACCACTACCCAAATGGTGTCATAAACACTTGAAGTTCTTGGCAACTTCATTATAAATCCCAGGATTATTTGTTCCTACTTCCATTCTAGGATTGACAGTTGTTCTAGTAGACAAGATGGCTTCTGGTACTCTGCTTTGACTTTTGTAACGCCTGGGTTTTGGGGCTAAGCATTTTTAGACAATTTAATAGTCTAGGTCAAATATTGTAACTCTTTTTGAAGTAATAAAGATGAAATATTTGAATTCTATGTGAATTATGTGTATTTGTGTGCTTATTACTTAATTATAAAGATATAATTAATAAAGGATAAAAATAGGCGTCAAAATTAAAGTGTGAGATAAGCCGGATATCTTTACATAAAGTTGTAGTGGTCGAACACAAAGATTTCGGGGATATAAATAACGCCAAAATCCAAGTTATAACGAAGAAGTTATGACCCGTCGAGAAGCAGTTTATGGGCCCCGAGATAGTCCATGAAACTGCTGAGAAGTTGAAAGTGATTAGGGAAAGGATGTTAGTGTAACAGCCCAAAATCTCAAGTATTGTTAAATTGCATTTTGGGGTGTTTTGAAGGGGAGACTCGGCGAGTTGGAGCCAGACTCGCCGAGTAGGGTCGCAGATTTGGTCGCGGGTTCGCGACTGGACTCGACGAGTCCAGGTATGGACTCGGCGAGTCGACGCTGTTCAGCAGAAACCCTAGCCGTTTCGTACTGGGTCGTATTTAAGGGTTGTTATGTCGTCATTTCACGTCTTTTGGCCGAATGGGAGAACCCTAGACGACTGTGGCATCTGGAGCAAAACTTGAAGGCCATTATTGACTTTGAAGGAATTGTGGTGCAAGAAGAGGAAGGGTTTTGGCCAAAGGAAGAGCAAGGAGGTCGAGTTCTGAGGTTTGGGGACACAGAGAGTATGTTTTCAGGTTATGTTTCGGATCATTCCTGTTATTTTGATGTGTACACGAATTTAGGGTTTATGAAACCCATTTGGAGATTTGATGGATTATTATGTTGTTATACAAAGGTTTCTACCCTAGTAATAGGATGATTAGAGGTCCAGAAGTCCCATGAGTGTGTATCTCGGGAAAAACATATCTCAGGAAGCAGTTGGATCGACTGCATGGCATGGACTCGCCGAGTCGGATGATCAGACTCGGCGAGTAGCTTGAAGATTCACTGGGACTCGCCGAGTTGTTCTTCAGACTCGGCGAGTGGAGTCGGGGTGGCCCCGCGATTCTTCCAGGAGTGACTCGTCGAGTCAAAGAGGATACTCGACGAGTAGAAGGGGAATCTTAGAGGATTGAAGGACGACCAGACTCGCCGAGTCGCCAGGGAACTCGCCGAGTCCAGTCGAGCTGACAATGGACTGTTGACCAGAGTTGACTGGTGTGATTTCTTAGGGTCAGTTAACGTGGAAGATAGAAGTATTAAATAAGGGATATATGATGTTACAGGGAGCTTGTAGCTCGGAGGGTCAAGTGCAAGGGATTTTAGGAGTTGCTATCTTCCAGTGTCCGCGAGGTGAGTCTTCTCACTATACTGTACCCGGAAGGGTTTGATTGTGTGACCGGAAGGTCAAGTATGTTATGTGTTATGTTTATATGCTATAAATGGAAAGTTAGCTGCTACGCGTGATATACATGCTTATATATGGGCCGGAAGGCAAGGTATTATGTGACAGGAAGGTCAGGTATGATATATGATATATGTGCTTTATGTGTTAGAGTATTTGTATTATGTGTTATATATGTGCACGGGCCGGAAGGCAATGTTATGTGGATCAAAAGATCCGGGCCGGAAGGCAATGTTATGTGGATCAAAAGATCCGGGCCGGAAGGCGATGTTATGTGGATCGGAAGATCCGGGCCGGAAGGCGTATGTGCGTAAGGTATATTGGGGAACTCACTAAGCTTCGTGCTTACGTTGGTTATGTTATGTTGTTTCAGGTTCTTACAGTAACGCGGGATGGCAACGGTTCGATTGTACACACCGAAGAAAGAGTTGTGTTTTGGAGGATCCTGGTCTTCTATTATAATGAAAATGAAACAATGTTTTGTAATTCGAATGTGGATAAGATTTTAAACAAGTGTTTTTAATATTAAATTGATTAATTAAATGAAAATTTTGTTTTTGGAAAATCTTGGTGTTACAATTTGGTATCAGAGCCTTGGTTTGAGGGATTCGGACGCGCCTACGGGTAAATCTGGACTCAAACTGAGGAAGTAAGAAAAAGTTTTCCAAATAAATGGTTTTCTAAAAGTGAATAAGAGTTCAAAGAGAAAGCGAGAAAGAGCAGTGTGTACAATCAGCCAGAGCCAAACGGTGATTTCCCAAAATACCCTTACTTTTGTGTTATGAAATATCTATTATGCACTTTATGAGACATTATTGCATGCTAGAGACAGGCTAGGTATTTCACATCTTAGGACTAGAGTGGCCTGATTTGTGATGCCTTAGTCTAGGGTTTGCTGTATATGTGCGTTATGCTTATGTGTGTATGTGATGAGTGGGAGTATCTAGTTAGAACGCACAAGGGGTAAAGCTACGGGGTACAGAGGTACTTCCGAGGATGAGCCGAGAAGGTGGAGCTACCACAGATGGGGAGTCCTATGTATGCTTCAATGCTCGAATGCTGCTTGCTTTGTGCTTTGTGGAGTTGTCGATGATGGGAGTCAGCTACTAAGTGAGTATGACGATACTCAGGAGGTAGAGGGCTGGCATCATTAGGAACTCTTCAGCAGCTGATAGCAAAGAAGTGGGAGGACGGCAGAAGGGACTAGGGAGTAAACCTAGCCAGATGAGTGCGCGGGTAGAGTAGAAGATTTCGCTGGGAAGCGAGCACGCGTGATGAGGTGGGTGAAAGAGCAGGTTTATTAGCTACTTAGGAACTCTGGGATGGTCCGTGTGGAAAGTATGGGTAGATGTGGCAGGTAGTATGGGCCCGTACTACTGAAAGCAGAGGACCCATACTTGATACAGGGGGCATTCTGAAGGTCCTAAGGAACAGATTGAGGAGTGATGTTATGGTTCGAATACCATACATCGGAGCGGATACAGAGTGATGTTATGGTCAGGGCACCATACATCGGAACAGTTTGAGATAGATGTTGTGGTTCGAGTGCTATACATTGGAGCAGATTGAGGAGTGGTGCTATGGTTCAGGTACCATACACCGAAGCATGTTGAGGAAGGATGTCATGGGATGAGTACCATGGTTCGTAGTGGATGATGCTTGTGGCTATCTTGTTATCCGGTTATCGATCGGACGAGCGCGAGCGAGCGGGATGCGAGGATTCGCGGGATCCGGCGTGATGAGGTTGCTGCATTGTTGCGGGCTGAGTCGCCAGAATTGTTTGGGTCGATCAGGACCACTATGATTGAAGTAGTTTGATGAGCGATATGTGGCTCTCGCAGGGACGGCTGCCGCGGCGGTTACAGCGGCTGTAGCAACGGCTAAGAAAGGGGCTAGTCGGGGTTTCAGTATCGGGACTTCTATTATGCGAAGCCTCCCACATTCGATGGAGTTCAGGACTCGATTGTTGCTACGAGATGGTTATCAGACATGGAGGGGTGTTTCTCCACGAGTTTATGCCCCTGCGGATCAGAGGGTGAGGTGTGCTCTGAACCTATTGAGACTAGGAGCGAAGAATTAGTGGAGATTTGACCACGAGGTCATTTTCCGATGCGCAGAGGGCTGCGGTTTTATGGGATCAATTCATAAAGATGTTCAGTACTCGCTATGTTCCGCGGGATGAAAAGGAGAAATTGGCTCGGAAGTTCCTTAAGCTGAAGCAGGATTTGGAGTCGGTGACTGAGAGCACCGGGATATTTATTGAGAGGGCGATGTTTTGCCCTGAGTTCGCTAGGAGCAGGCTCAGATGCCCCGATATTCGAGTATGCTCAAGGGGGTATCAGACAGTTCGTGTCTGCGCCGAGGTGCGAGACCCTGTTGGAGTTGCAGAAGGCCGTCATGTGGCGTGACTTAGAGGTTGAGTTGCAGTCGCGTGAGCTGAGGCAGGCCCCGATGCAGTCGCAGTCGGCGCCGAAACGGTTCAGGACCGTAGACATGGGAATGGGGGATCGGAGCGGCCACACTTGTGGGAAGTGTGGGAGGAGTCACACCGGAGTTGCTGGTCCGGTGGTGCATGCTGCAAGTGCGAAAAAGAGGGGCACTATGCGCGGGATTGTCGGCAGTCAGTGCCGATTCGGGATTTGAGGATTTGTCATCATTGTCGGCAGGTTGGACATTTGAGGGTCAACTGTCCACAGCTTTTTGCAGGACCGGTGCAGGCTCTAGCATCGGCCACCTTGAGGAGTTCGGGAGGAGGACAGGATGGAGCAGAGCCCCAAGGGCTCAGGGTCGTGCTTATCGGCTTGCGGCAGAGGGAGACGGAGCAGTGCCGGACGCAGCTGCGGGTATGATGCTTTCTTGATGTCTTGATTGCCTTGCATTGATCGTGGCGTATTGTCTAGGCTGGTGTCTTGTGTGGATTTCGATGCGGTATTCATTGTTTCGCGGGTTTGGCATGGTTATGGACTGGTGCTTCAGGTTTTCGCTTTGGCATTCGTTGTTCCCTGATGGTTTGGTATGGTTATAGTTTGGTGTTTTGGTGCCGGTAGCCTTGTGCGGTTTTCGATGCGATATTCAACCTTTGGCAAGTTGTGGGTTTGGTTATGGGTTATTGCTTGGGAATTCCGTTGGTCATCGTTCGTGAGGGTTGATAGTGGAGATGCGGCACTGGGTTAAATGTCGGGTAGCATCTGCAGTTGTGGAGTGGATAATCGAAAGATCGAATCCTTTTGAGCGGATTGATCAGGGAGGAGATGTGTTTTGCTGAGGGTTGCTTGTGCTTGTGGGAAGCAGTCAGTGTGCAATTGTTCTCTTTGTACATGATTGTTCTGTAAGGTCGTTAATGACGACCGGTGGCAGTTAGTCAGTGCTTTAGTGGGGGAGAATTGTAAAATTCTCCGGGAGATCGATGAGTAGGTAAGGGTGCTTAGCTGTTGGGATTCAGCAGTGTTTGTCAGCGCAAAGTATAGGCCGACGAGAGCGAGTGCTGAGTGTGCGGGGCGAGATACAGACCTAGGGCATTTGATTGTGGAGGCCTGAGAGGAGGTCGGGATCAAGCTTGAGTAAGTAATCGGAATTTTGCGATCAGAGTATTGGTACGTTTGAGGTACGTGATGGGTTGTACTGCATTAATTCCACGGGATTATGTTGTGCATGTTTCTAGAGCTGGAACCGGAAGGTTCCCAGAGTTAGAACCTGAAGGTTCGCAGAGTTTGGGTGTACGGACCCACAGAGATATAGCCTCGAGTGGCTAGTATGTGTTATGAGAGTCGGTCCAGTCATACTGGAGACTCTGTTGGTATTGCTGGATTAGCTCGAGATTTGCGGATCGCGTATGTTGCAGTGTGATTGCATTGGAAGGTCTGGCCCCGGGGTATTGATCTTGTTTAGCTGGGGCAGTGATTTTGATGAGTGGAGAGAGTGCATGGGATTGAGAGCCCCTGCAATGAGAACCAGAGTATGTGAATAGCAGTTACGCAAAAAGGGTGGTGTCGCTTGGGGCGAGCACCGTGGCACCGGTTGGAGTGGCATTATGTTCAAGAGAGTTCCGTGGAAAAGGAAAAGAGGAGGGTATGTAACTCCGAAGGGGGTGCAAGTTCACGAAAGTGAAAGCTGCAGAGCAGAGTTATGGTTAGAGTATTTCGAGTATGGTTTTGAGCATCGTGTTCGCGGCAGTGGAGTAGGGACCCATCCGGTTGGGATGTCTGTTGAGGCTCAGAAGGGATGCATGGAGAGAGAAAATTTTAAATTCTCAGTGTGAATCTGATCAGAGTGTAGGGTGGATGTAGTGGTTCATCTTGGGAGATGTTCGAGGATATCATCAGTGAATCGGGTTTTTCAACCTGCGAGTGTTGGGGCTAGTTCAGTATGTGTATGTGAGGGCAAGAGGGAATTTGTGAGAGTTGATCTGAGAGGGAGAATGGATCTCTCAGTCGGTCCGGAATGGGCAGAGTGGGCTCTGGATCGGGGATCCGGTGGTTCAGGGTTTCCTAACCCTTATGGGTTGAATGATCGTAGAGATTTGGAGCAGAGTGCATCTTGGGTAATTTCCGATTACAGAGAGTGATGAGCAGTTCAGAGTTCGTACTTTAGTTGACAAAGCAGACTCAGCAGGTTAAAGGGAGTTAGTGATCGTCTAGAGTTAACAGGAAAGTTATGCAGGCAGACGCCGTTGCGAGCATGTGATTCAGGTCGGCGACTTCGTATTTCTGACAGGGTGCTTCGATTTAGGAAGAGGGGTAAATGGGGGGCCCCGGTATGTTGGGTCTTTTCGTGAAGGTGCGAAGGTAGGAAGGGTGGCCTATCGTTTGGAGCTGTCAACGGAATTGGGACGGATCCACGACACTGATATGTGTCGCAGTTGAAGAGGTGTATAGCGGATGAGTCAGCAGTGGTTCTTCTAGAGAACGATTAGGTGGATGCGAGCCTGTGTTACGTCGAGAGGCCAGTGGCCGTCGGAGGTCGGAAGATCAAGGTTCTGAGGAACAAGGAGGTACCTCTGGTATTGGTTCAGTAGCGACTTCGGAAGATATTGGAAGTGTTAGGGAAGCCGAAACGTGTGATGCGGGAGCAGCATCCAGAACTATTTTCAGAGTGAGACTTCGAGGGCGAAGTCTAATTCTAGTGGGGGAGAATTGTAACAGCCCAAAATCTCAAGTATTGTTAAATTGCATTTTGGGGTGTTTTGAAGGGGAGACTCGGCGAGTTGGAGCCAGACTCGCCGAGTAGGGTCGCAGATTTGGTCGCGGGTTCGCGACTGGACTCGACGAGTCCAGGTATGGACTCGGCGAGTCGACGCTGTTCAGCAGAAACCCTAGCCGTTTCGTACTGGGTCGTATTTAAGGGTTGTTATGTCGTCATTTCACGTCTTTTGGCCGAATGGGAGAACCCTAGACGACTGTGGCATCTGGAGCAAAACTTGAAGGCCATTATTGACTTTGAAGGAATTGTGGTGCAAGAAGAGGAAGGGTTTTGGCCAAAGGAAGAGCAAGGAGGTCGAGTTCTGAGGTTTGGGGACACAGAGAGTATGTTTTCAGGTTATGTTTCGGATCATTCCTGTTATTTTGATGTGTACACGAATTTAGGGTTTATGAAACCCATTTGGAGATTTGATGGATTATTATGTTGTTATACAAAGGTTTCTACCCTAGTAATAGGATGATTAGAGGTCCAGAAGTCCCATGAGTGTGTATCTCGGGAAAAACATATCTCAGGAAGCAGTTGGATCGACTGCATGGCATGGACTCGCCGAGTCGGATGATCAGACTCGGCGAGTAGCTTGAAGATTCACTGGGACTCGCCGAGTTGTTCTTCAGACTCGGCGAGTGGAGTCGGGGTGGCCCCGCGATTCTTCCAGGAGTGACTCGTCGAGTCAAAGAGGATACTCGACGAGTAGAAGGGGAATCTTAGAGGATTGAAGGACGACCAGACTCGCCGAGTCGCCAGGGAACTCGCCGAGTCCAGTCGAGCTGACAATGGACTGTTGACCAGAGTTGACTGGTGTGATTTCTTAGGGTCAGTTAACGTGGAAGATAGAAGTATTAAATAAGGGATATATGATGTTACAGGGAGCTTGTAGCTCGGAGGGTCAAGTGCAAGGGATTTTAGGAGTTGCTATCTTCCAGTGTCCGCGAGGTGAGTCTTCTCACTATACTGTACCCGGAAGGGTTTGATTGTGTGACCGGAAGGTCAAGTATGTTATGTGTTATGTTTATATGCTATAAATGGAAAGTTAGCTGCTACGCGTGATATACATGCTTATATATGGGCCGGAAGGCAAGGTATTATGTGACAGGAAGGTCAGGTATGATATATGATATATGTGCTTTATGTGTTAGAGTATTTGTATTATGTCTTATATATGTGCACGGGCCGGAAGGCAATGTTATGTGGATCAAAAGATCCGGGCCGGAAGGCAATGTTATGTGGATCAAAAGATCCGGGCCGGAAGGCGTATGTGCGTAAGGTATATTGGGGAACTCACTAAGCTTCGTGCTTACGTTGGTTATGTTATGTTGTTTCAGGTTCTTACAGTAACGCGGGATGGCAACGGTTCGATTGTACACACCGAAGAAAGAGTTGTGTTTTGGAGGATCCTGGTCTTCTATTATAATGAAAATGAAACTATGTTTTGTAATTCGAATGTGGATAAGATTTTAAACAAGTGTTTTTAATATTAAATTGATTAATTAAATGAAAATTTTGTTTTTGGAAAATCTTGGTGTTACAGTTAGCAGCTCAAGATCATCAGAAGAGCTATGCTCACAAGAAAAGACGACCAATGACTTTTGAAGTTGGGGATTCCGTTTTGCTTAAAGTCTCACCGTGGAAGGGACTTATACGATTTGGGAAACGAGGAAAGTTGTGTCCAAGGTTTATTGGACCGTTTAAAGTTCTTCAGAAGATTAGGAACCAAGCTTACAAACTCGAATTACCCGAAGAACTAGATGGTATTCATAACACCTTCCATGTGTGTCATCTGAGGAAATTCACGGGAGAAGTTCCCGACATAATCCCGATCTCAAAGTTAAGAATGGATGAGAATAAAAGGATGATCGAAGAGCCTGAGGCAATTGTTGACCCTAAGACTAAGAAGTTACGACGCAAGATGGTCGACTTAGTGCTAGTCCGATGGAAACACTCGAATGGGCCGAATCTCACTTGATAAACAGAGGATGACATGATGAGTCACTATCCACATTTGTTTGCTGATGCATGATTCCGGGATGGAATCATCCTAAAGGGGAGAGAATTGTAACGCCCGGGTTTCGAGGCTAAGCATTTTTAGACAATGTAATAGTCTAGGTCAACTATTGTAACTCTTTTTAAAGTAATAAAGATTAAATATTTGAATTCTATGTGAATTATGTATATTTGTGTGCTTATTACTTAAGTATAAAGATATAATTAATAAAGGATAAAAATAAGCGTCAAAATTAAAGTGTGAGATAAGCTGGATATCTTTACATAAAGTTGTAGTGGTCGAAACAAGGATTTCGGGGATATAAAGAACGCCGAAATCCGAGTTATAACGAAGAAGTTATGACCCGTCGAATTTTCGCGAGGGAACCGGCACGATACCAGGAAGCGTAAATAGTGAATTTACGATAGAGTGAGATTTATCCTTAGCGGTCTAAACGAAAGTCATAGAATACGTTAAACCGAAGAACGCCCAAATCTGACTTCGTATGAGGAAGTTATGATTTTTCGAAGTTTCGGATTAGCAGAGTACAGCCCGAAATTCGAATAATAGATCGAGCGGTTTTTAGCCAACGTGACCTAAATGAGAATCAAAGATCTCATTAAGATTAGCGTAACGAGAAAAAGATGGGTGAAAACGGACGTCGTATGAAGAAGTTATGAGAATTTAACGGACCAATCATGTCCCGGCCTGTTAATAATGTAACTTTTAAAATAAAGTCAAAATTAGCCAACGGAGTCTAAACTAAAGTTGTAGAGTACCTTCCCACCTTCGTGTGGTTATAAAGAACGTCAAAAACAGAGCTCGTATGCGAAAGTTATGATTTTCAGAAGTCTGGAAGGAAAATTGTGAAATCTGCAAGGAGGTGGATGACGTGGCCACATCTGAACCGTTGCTTGTTAACCAAGGCTTCGCTTCGGATCTTGACACGTCGCCCACGCAGTACGCCCCGCATCCGAAGAATTTACGCCCCGCGTAGCTCCGGTCTGATCCATCCGATGGTGCGAGACAGCTGGCTTCGGCTGACATTCTTATCTGAGGCGTACGCCCAACGTACCCTCGGTACGCCCAACATTCCGAGAGGCTTCGCCCCCTATAAATACCTGCGAGGGTCTCCGAATTTTTCACACCATTCTCTTTCTCTCTTTAAATTACTTTCTCTCTCTAAGGGTTTTAACCCTCCCCTAAGCCAAGGTGATCCCCTAGCACCCTAAGGAAGCCCAGAGGCTCCCGAAGTCCCAAGAAAAAGGGTCTTTCGGTTTCCAAAATGCTGCTTTGCTCGGATTTTTCTTTAAAATCCGTTGTAAGTGAGCTACGCTTACGCAATTTTTAATATAGCTTTCAAATAATTATAGTAATGTTATTAGGTCCTTAAAATAATTATTTGGGCTATTATTATGAGTGTTATTTAACGCTTATATAATAGTAATAATAGTCAGACGATTGATTTGTAGCGGTTATCGTTAGACTGAACCCTAGTGGTATTGATACTAGGTTTTATCGAAGGAAAATTGTTTTGAGAGTATCGAAGTGCTGTCCGAGTGCTGAGTCACCACCTTTCAGGTGAGTGCATAGTTACTTTCAGCTTACACATAGATATGAAGTATTTACATAAATTACATGTTGTGTGTGCATATTATCTGTATACTTGCTATCTATGCTGGATGAACGATTTTATACACGTTTTAACTGATTTAAACTGTATATATATTTTATATCTACAAAATGTGTTGGGTAGAACATGGGTAGATGTAATAGTTGTTATGTAATAAAATGAAATAATGAGATGCCTCGTTATAGATGTTATTGATGATCCAGTCGTCTAGCGGAGTATAGATGACGACCACAGACTATTCTAGACAGTCCAGTGGAACACTAGCAGGCTCGCAACCTGTAGGTGTTTATTTGAACTGTGTGTTTATTTGAACTGTGTGCTCACCAGGTGTACTCCATCCCCCACATGGTTGCCTTAAGGACATTTTTGTTGAGGAATCCCCTTAGCAGTAGTGTCCATCCCGATGATAGTCCTTAGACTAGGTCCCTTGAGTTAGATGTTTTAGGGACGTAAAGTGAGGATAACGGGAATGGGTAATCGGGTGTGTTTGGTTTGATAAAGTTAATAAACTTATTTATTGTGGGTTGAAAACCTTATGTGCTCACCAGGCTCCCAAGCCTGACCCACTCAGTTTCTTGTATTATAGGTAGTGGCGCATGATCATAGATGTGATGTCTTGGGATGAGAGATTAAAGGATTTTAGGCCTGTAAATATGGAATAATGTAGTAAGGCCTATGTTGTGATGTTTATGCTTATGATCTGTATCGAACATGACATCCCGAGTCTTTTTAATGAAATACATTTCTATGGAAATGTTTTTGATAAATCTTTATCATATTTTGTTTTGGGATAAATTCCACAACACTTTTATTTAAAATGTTACTCTGATTTTTAAACAAAGCATAAACAAAATTGGTCTTTTCTGGCCGTGATAATGGGGATGTCATAGTTGGTATCAGAGCATTAGTTTAAGCGAACTAGGAATTTGTAGGATTTCTAGACTTAAACTTAGAATGTTAAGCGATGATTGTGAGATGTGGGCACTAGTTTATTTTAGGAATTATGCCTAAAATGCTTTTATGTGCTAAATGCTTTGTGCCTTATATGCTATTATTTATTCGTATCTATGGTCTGTTGCCGACCGGATCTGGAAACCTTATGTGTTTAGGATTCTAAACGTACGACTACGATATTAGAACTAGCATGTAAGCGTTTCGGAGAGATAAGGATGATTTGAACATCAGTCCTAAATAAAGATCTAAATTCACCTTATTCGGTGTATAGATAAAGATGGCAAGGACCCATAGCGGAAACGTGAATGCAAATGGGAACAGAAACCAACCCCCAGTGATTGAGCAAATATCGGTTGTGGTAGCCGCTGCTGAGCCAATAACGATGGTCGGAGTGCAAGAGATGATTCAGGCGATGTTGGATCATCAAATGGAGGAAACCAGACGTTTTCTCTAACAAAATCGAGAGGAAGCAACCATACAGATCGAACAGCCCGAGTTGAACGAAGGGCAGACTGAGGAGGGGAACTACAGTGGAACCGTTGGTCAAGTCAACCCACCAAGAGTTCGACAAAACAACTAAGATGACGGAGTCGAGAGGAATGGATGCAAGTACAAGGATTTTCTGACTTGCAAGCCTTCGACTTTCACTGGAAAGGAAGATCCAATCAGGGTCATGGATTGGATCTCGGAGATGGAGTTAGCTTTCATGATGTGCGGTTGCAGAGGAAAACTACAGACCACGTTTGCAGTGCGTCAGTTTCGAGGAGACGTTGTACATTGGTGGAATACCTTAGGCAAGATTCTGAGCCCCAATGAGCCCCTACAACTGACATGGGCAGAATTTCTGGTGCAATTCAAACGAAAGTACTGCTCAACTCAAAACCTGCTCGAGCTAGAGAACCAGTTCCTAACCCTGAAGAAGGGAAGCATGTCAATCGATGAATACACGAACAACCTCACAGAAAAGATGGAGTTTGCCTTGCGTCTTGTTCCGGATGAGCTGAAGAAAATCGATAAGTACGCAAAGGGATTTCTATGGGAGTACGCGGTGCCAGTGCGTCAGGCACATACTCTGGAGGCAGCTATCTGGGCTGCCAAGTCTGTGGAGGATATGATTAAGGGAAGAACTGCCAGCAAGGTTGAGTTTGGCGAGAAGAGGAAATTTGAAGGGTCTGCTAAACCCAATAAAAAGAAAAGCAAGTTCGGTTCTAAGAAGCTCGGGGGAGGAGGAAATGAATTGAAATGGTGGGAGAAGTGCAAGAAGAAGCACTCAGGAAAATGTAGCGATGAAGTAACCTGCTACAAGTATGGGAAAACGGGGCACTATGCCAATGAGTGCACCATCAACAAGAGGGTGTGCTACGAGTTCCATGAAGAATGGCATATTGCTAAGGGTTTCCCAAAGAAGAAAGATGCGGGAAGGCCAAACATTCCACCGAAGCCAAAGGTGAGAGCCTTCCAGATGATGCTCGAGGCTGCAAAGGAGGCAGCAGACGTCGCTTCAGGTACTTTTCTTGTAAATGGTTTGCTTGCCAATATACTATTTGATTCAGGAGCCAACTGCTCCTTTATGTCGTGTAAATTTGGTGGGAAACTAGCATTAGCTGTAGAAAAACTTGATAATGCCTTGATTGTAGAAGTTACCAGTGGCAAGTTCGTACCTGTTAGCAATCGTATTAAGAATGTAGTCATCGACCTAAATGGAAACGAATTCCATGAAGATCTATTACCCATAGAGTTAAACGGTTTCGACATCGTTTTGGGTATGGATTGGCTTAGCGCCAACGATGCCGAGATATTATGCCGAAAGAAGATAGTTAGAGTAAATCCCCCTGGAAAGGAGTCATTTATGGTGTACGGGGACAAACGTAGAGTGAATTCTGGAATCATCTCCCTGATGAAAGCCAGAAAAAGTTTATCCAAAGGATGTGAATCATATTTGGCATTTGTGATTGATGATAAGAAGGAAAAGAAGGAGGTGCAGAATATACTGGTCGTGTGTGATTATCTGGAAGACTTTCCCGAAGATCTTCCCGGGTTACCACCTGATAGGCAAGTGGAGTTTCGGATAGACTTGTTACCAGGTACTACACCGATAGCAAAGGCAACTTACCAATTAGCACCGACGGAGATGAAGGAGCTTATGACGCAACTTCAGGAGCTGTTGGACAATGGTTTCAGTTGACCTATTTCATCACCCTGGGGAGCTCTGGTATTAGTCGTGAAGAATAAGGACGGAAGCATCAGAATGTGTATAAACTACCGAGAGCTGAACAAGGCAACGGTGAAGAACAAGTATCCATTGCCGAGGATTGACGACCTGTTCGATCAGATGCAAGGTTCGAGCTACTTCTCAAAGATCGATCTTAGGTCAGGATATCATCAGCTGAAAGTGAGAGATCATGATATTGAGAAGACTGCATTCAAAACGAGATATGGACACTACGAGTTCTTGGTTATGTCGTTTGGACTAACCAATGCTCCAGCATCATTCATGGATTTGATGAATATGGTTTGTAAACCATTCCTTGATAAATCCGTGATAGTGTTCATCGACGATATTCTGATCTACTCGAAAAGTCAAGAGGAGCATGGCAAGCATCTACGGGAAGTATTAGAAGTGCCGAAGAAGGAGAAGCTTTATGCAAAGTTCTCCAAGTGTGATTTTTGGATCCGAGAAGTCCAATTCTTGGGTCATGTGGTTAACCAGGAGGGAATAATGGTTGACCCAGCAAAAATCGAAGTTGTAATGAAGTGGGAACATCCACAGAGTCCCATGGAGATTCGAAGCTTTATAGGATTAGCCGAATATTACCGATGATTTATCCAAGGCTTTTTTTCGATAGCTGCTCCATTGAGAGCTTTGACTCACAAAGGAGCTACATATATGTGGAGTGAGAAACACGATGAGGCATTCGAGAAGCTAAAGAAGAAGTTATGTGAAGCACCGATACTTTTTCTACCCGATGGAGTTGAAGACTTCGTGGTTTACAGTGACGCATCTGGAGTCGGGTTGGGTTGTGTTCTGACCCAAATAGAAAAGGTGATAGCATACGCATCTCAACAATTGAAAGAGCACAAAAAGAACTACCCCACTCACGATTTGGAGTTGGCAGCAATAGTTTTCGCTCTAAAGATATGAAGGCATTACCTCTACGGCACGAAGTGCAAGCTTTTCACTGATCATAAGAGTCTCTAGTATCTCTTTAATCAGAAAGAATTGAACATGAGGCAACGACGCTAGCTAGAGTTACTCAAGGGCTACGACTGTGAGATTCTCTACCACCCCAATAAAGCAAATATTGTTGTCGATGATCTCAGTCGGAAAGTCAACCTTGAAAGGAAAAGGACAAGAGCATTGAGAATCGAAGTCGTCTCGACGATTGTGGAGAGTATCAGGAAAGCTCAGGAAGAAGCTTTAGAGAAGAATGATCGAAAGGAAGAATGTTTGGGCAAAACATTAGTGTTCAGTACAAACAGTCGAGGACTGAAGGTATTCAAAGATCGGATTTGGGTACCTAAGACGGGAGGAATAAGGGAACTTCTGATGGAAGAAGCACACAAGACCATGTACTCAATTCATCCCGATAGCACTAAAATGTATAGGGACCTAAAACCCTACTATTGGTGGCCGACGATGAAGCTCGATCTAGCGAAGTATATGGCCGAGTGTGTGACATGTGTGAAGGTTAAGGCACAACATCAGAAACCGTATGGGAGTTTAGAACCCTTACCTGTACCCATGGGTAAATGGGAAGACATCACCATGGATTTTGTGACTAAAATGCCTAGGGCAAAGAACGGACATGACATGATTTGGGTGGTCGTGGATCGTTTCACTAAGAGTGCACACTTCATAGCAGCCAACGAGAGGTGGTCTATGGATAAGCTTGTGAATGCTTACGTGATAGAGATAGTAAGACTTCATGGTGTTCCTCTAACAATTGTATCAGATCGTGATAGCCGTTTCACGTCAAGGTTTTGGAGCAGTCTACAAGAGGAGTTCGGTACAAAGTTATGTTTGAGTACTGCTTACCATCCACGGACTAATGGTCAGAGCAAAAGAACGATTCAGACACTGAAAGATATGCTGAGAGCATATACCCTTGAGTTCCAAGGGAATTGGGACGAGCACTTACCTCTGGTAGAATTTTCCTACAACAATAGTTTTCACTCGAGCATCAAGATGGCACCTTATCAAGCTTTGTATGGACAGAAGTGTCATACGCCGTCTTGTTGGCTTGAAGCCGGAGAGAAGCAGTTTATGGGCGCCGAGATAGTCCATGAGACTGCTGAGAATTTGAAAGTGATTAGGGAAAGGATGTTAGCAGCTCAGGATCATCAGAAGAGCTATGCTGACAAGAAAAGACGACCAATGAATTTTGAAGTTGGGGATTCCATTTTGCTTAAAGTCTCACCGTGGAAGGGACTTATACGATTCGGGACACGAGGAAAGCTGAGTGCAAGGTTTATTGGACCGTTTAAAGTTCTTCAGAAGATTAGGAACCAAGCTTACAAGCTCGAATTACCCGAAGAACTAGATGGTATTCATAACACCTTCCATGTGTGTTATCTGAGGAAATTCACGGGATAAGTTCCCGACATAATCCCGATCTCAAAGTTAAGAATGGATGAGAATAAAAGGCTGATCGAAGAGCCTGAGGCAATTGTTGACCGTAAGACTAAAAAGTTACAATGCAAGATGGTCGACTTAGTGCTAATCCGATGGAAACATTCGAATGGGCCAAATCTCACCTGGAAAACAGAGGATGACATGATGAGTCGCTATCCACATCTATTTGCTGATGCATGATTCCGGGAAGGAATCATCCTAAGGGGGAGAGAATTATAACGCCCGAGTTTCGGGGCTAAACATTTTTAGACAATGTAATAGTCTATGTCAACTATTGTAACTCTTTTTGAAGTAATAAAGATGAAATATTTGAATTCTATGTGAATTATGTGTATTTGTGTGCTTATTACTTAAGTATAAAGATATAATTAATAAAGGATAAAAATAAGCGTCAAAATTAAAGTATGTGATAAGTCGGATATCTTTACATAAATTTGTAGTGGTCGAAACAAGGATTTCGGGGATATAAAGAATGCCGAAATCCGAGTTATAACGAAGAAGTTATGACACGTCGAAGTTTCGCGACGGAACCGGTACGATACCGGTTAGCGTAAATAGTGAATTTACGATAGAGCGAGATTTAGCCTTAGAGATCTAAACGAAAGTTGTAGAATATGTTAAACCGAGAGCATCCATAAAAAGAGCGCCCAAATCTCACTTAGTATGAGGAAGTTATGATTTTTCGAAGTTTTGGATTAGCAGTGTACAGTGTGACAACCCGAAATTTCCATTCTGTACGAACATTATTAAGTCAATAGAAGTTATAACAGTCACAATAAATTTTCAGACTTTTCCGTATAAGTTTGAGTATTTCAGGGTTTACACTTAAGGAGATATCAGGAGAGAGGATGCACTAGGGTTTTGTGCAACTCTATTATTCCAAAACTCTATTGCATTAGAGTTCATTTCGGGAATAAAATATTTTCTGCCAAAAATCTCAGGACTATATATAGAATTCTGAACCATATTCATTCATTATTTACATTTCCAACTAGAGAAAAGCCATTTTCTCTCTCACGGATCTTCGGGTTTTCATCCCAAATCGTGAGTACCTCTCTCTAGTTGTATTATATAGCTAGTAATGTGCTTGATAACATCGATTTCATAACAAAACAACTAGATTCGAGAGTTTACCGCCCAAGAACACCTTGGGGAGTAAACTCTTAAAATGTTGCATACTCCTTTGCCCGTGATATGTAACTACCTTAGGCTTGTATGCTAGTGTGTTTATGACTAGAAATCACCCCAAGAACACCAAGGTTTAGGTGTTCACGGCCCAAGACGTTTTTGGACCGTGAACTCCAAACTCAAGGCCAAAGAGTGCAATAACCACTCCTAAAGCCTTGGACAATTACCTAGATTTACTCCTAGTTAATTTAAGCACTTTAAAACATCAAAAACCCCTCCCAAAGTGAGATTACGGCCCTAATATAGTTCTTGGGCCGTGAACATCATTGAAGGGTACCAATGTGTGCCTAAGGCCTTCATTAGCCTTAGATAATTGTCTAGAACCTATCCTACATGATCTTGGGAATTGAAAGCATAAAAACACCCCTTCCATAAGAGTTTACAACAGTAAACTCAAAAGGAATTGGCCTTGGGGCCGTAAACTCCTCAAAGGAGTGTATTAGTGCCCAAAACCCTTCCAAGAATTAATCCACCAAGTTGGAATGCTTCTAGGGATCATTAAGAACCTCAAAACACCAAAGGACATTAAGCCTAGGAGTTCACGGCTGTAAACTCAAGGGTTTACGACCGTAAACTCCTTGTGTGGAGTTTAATGGAGAGTAAACTCAAATATGGGATCCTTTGGAACTCTAAATTCATTAGTCGGGTCCTACAACAAATTAGATGAAGTCCTTAAGGCTAATAACACTTATGTAAAGTGTTTATCATGTTCTAGGATGTCTTAACATTTACAATTAGTAGTTTAAAACTAATTGGGTGCATATATGTGTGATTATATGTTCATTAGGATCATAGTGTGTGTACAAGTACTCACTTGACACCTAACAATCCGACACCGTTCAGTACATCCAAACCACCATCTACAGGTGAGTTCATATCCCATAATCAATTTTTAAATGATTTTAAATGCTTTAATAGGGGGGGATACAAGTAGAAAACAACATGTTATCAAATGTATTACTTTTGAAATGTTTATTAAAATGACATCAAGTCATTGTTACTTATTGTTCAAAACTATTAGATGTTTTACAAAACCATTTTTAACCTACTTGAACAAACAATTACCTTCCAGTTAACTATTATAGGGATAGTTAGAAGATACAAAACATTATTCATATTACAAGGAATTACATCAGAGTCAGTTCATTCATGAGTCTATGCTATACATTACATGAGTACCTTACAAGAATACATTACATGAGTACCTTACATGAATGCATTACATGAGTACCTTACATGAATACATTACATGAGTACCTTACCTAAATACATTACATGAGTACCTTACATGAATACATTACATGAGTACCTTACCTGAATACATTACATGAGTACCTTACATGAATACATTACATGAGTACCTTACATGAATACATTACATGAGTACCTTACATGAATACATTACATGAGTACCTTTACATAGATACATTTTCCTGTATACATTTACATGGATACTTGTACCTCAATTCATTAGGATGATTTATTAGTTCCTTCTGTGTAAATTGTCCTGCCTATCCCAGTTCAACGGGATATCTAGACGGGACTAACCATTCTGAATCCTAGCTGTTAGCACCAGTGGTTGATGAACATCTACGGATGCCTACGGTTATTACTTATACTAGGAGTACCTCTACGGGACTAACCATTCCTCGGGCCTACTGTTCGCTACTGAGGTCGATGAACATCTACGGATGCCTACGGTTAATACTTATATTAGGAGTACCTTTACGGGACTAACCCTTCCTCCGCCCTGCTGCTGCTACAGAGGACAATTGAACAATCTACGAATGTTCAAAGGTTATACATTTCACTAATCGCGATGTCGTGTTAATCCTCGTACAAAAGGATAACAATTACATTAGTACATTTTTCCTATTACTTTATTTGGTGATACATTCACATAAACGAGGAGTTAGACTAAGTACTTTAAGTATTAGTCAATTACAAGGAAAAACTATCATTTTACTTACAAAAACATTCGGGTCTTGGTAGAAGACTACATTTCATACTAGTAGGAAATAAAGGATTTTCTAGGGTTTTTCATTACTTACATCAACTGTTTCATTTAAAGATTTACAGGGCATTCATAACAGTTTTCCCAAAACAAGACAATGACACTTAATTACTTATGAATTCACCAGCTTTAGGCTGATACTCGCTTTCAAAATAACTTGTATTCTCAGGTCACCAGTAGACAGGTACGATGGCCAAGTTTTGAGAAGACGGAGCACAGACAAGACTCGTCTTTTATTTTGATTGTATTTTTGGTGTCTTATTACATTGAAAGAACACACATGTATTAAAACTTTACTTTTAATGCAATGGATGATGTTGTTGCTTGTTTACTACTTTACATTGTTTGTGATACTGTACATGACGTCCTCCACCCCGGAACGTTTCCGCCGTTCTTGGTTTTGGGGTGTGACATACAACCCGAAATTCGAATAATAGATCGATCGGTTTTTAGCCGACACAACGTAAACGAGAATCAAAGATCTCATTAATAGTAGCGTAACGAGAAAAAGATGGGCGAAAACGGACGTCGGATGAAGAGGTTATGAGAATTTAACGGACCAATCCTATCCCGGCCTGTTAATAATGTAACTTTTAAAATAAAGTCAAAATTAGCCGACGAAGTCTAAACAAAAGTTGTAGAGTACATTCCCACCTTCGCGTGGATATAAAGAACGTCAAAAAAGGAGCTCGTATGCGAAAGTTATGATTTTTAGAAGTCGGGAAGGAAAATTGTGAAATTTGCAAGGAGGTGGATGGCGTGGCCGCGTCTAAGCCGTTGCTTGTTGACCAAGGCTTCGCTTCGGATCTTGACACGTCGCCCTCGTAGTACGCCCCGCGTCCGAAGAAGTTACGCCCCACGTAGCTCCGGTCTGATCCATCCGATGGTGCGAGACAGCTGGCTTCGGCTGGCATTCTTATCCTAGGTGTACGCCCAACGTTCCGAGAGGCTTCTCCCCCTATAAATACATGCGAGGGTCTCCGGATTTTTCACACCATTCTCTTTCTCTCACTAAATTACTTTCTCTCTCTAAGGCTTTTAACCCTCCCCTAAGCCTAGGTGATCCCCTAGCACCCTAAGGAAGCCACGAGGCTCTCGGATTTTTCACACCATTCTCTTTCTCTCTCTAAAAGGGTCTTTCGGTTTCGGAAACGCTGCTCCGAGCAAGGCCCGATTTTCTTTAAAATCCGCTGTAAGTGAGGTACGCTTACGCAATTTTTAATATAACTTTCAAATAATTATAGTAATGTTATTAGGACCTTAAAATAATTATTTGGGCTATTATTATGAGTGTTATTTAACGCTTATATAATAGTAATAATAGTCAGACGATTGATTTGTCGCGGTTATCGTTAGACTAAACCCTAGTGGTATTGATACTAGGTTTTATCGAAGGAAAATTGTTTTGAGAGTATTGAAGCGTTGTCCGAGTGCCGAGTCACCACCTTTCGGGTGAGTGCATAGTTACTTTCAGCTTACACATAGATATGAAGTATTTATATAAATTACGTGTTATGTGTGCATATTATATGTATACTTGCTATCTATGCTGGACGAACGATTTTATACATGTTTTAAATGATTTAAACTGTATATGTATTTTATATCTACAAAATGTGTTGGGTAGAACATGGGTAGATGTAATAGTTGTTGTGTAATAAAATGAAATAATGAGAGGCCTCGTTATAGATGTTATTGATGATCCAGTCACCTAGCAGACTATAGATGACGACCACGGACTATTCTAGACAGTCCAGTGGAACACTAGTAGGCTCGCAACCTGTAGGTGTTTATTTGAACTGTGTGTTTATTTGAACTGTGTGTTTATTTGAACTGTGTACTCACCACGTGTACTCCATCCCCCATATGGTTGCCTTAAGGACATTTTTGCTGAGGAGTCCCCTTAGCAGTAGTGTCCATCCCCATGATAGTCCTAAACTAGGTCCCTTGTGTTAGATGTTTTAGGGACGTAAAGTGAGGATAACGGGAACGTGTAATCAAGTGTGTTTGGTTTGATAAAGTTAATAAACTTATTTATTGTGGGTTGAAAACCATATGTGCTCACCAGGCTCCCAAGCCTGACCCACTCAGTTTCTTGTATTACAGGTAGTGGCGCATGAGCATAGATGTGATGTCTTAGGATGAGAGATTAAAGGACTTTAGGCATGTAAATACATAATAACTTAGTAAGGCCTATGTTCTATTGTTTATGCTTATGATCTGTATCGAACATGACATCCCGAGTCTTTTTAATCAAATACATTTCTATGGAACTGCTTTTGATACATCTTTATCATATTTTGTTTTGGGACAAATTCCACAGCACTTTTATTTAAAATGTTACTCTGATTTTTAAACAAAGCATAAACAAAATTCGTCTTTTCTGGCCGTGAAAATGGGGATGTCACAACTTTGGAGTAAGTCAAGCATTTACTAACATATGTGGCAATCTCTACCTTCATGTTGGGCCACCAGTAAAGCTTCTTAAGATCGAGATACATCTTATTTGATCCTGGATGTATCAAATATATCGATTTATGAGCTTCATTTAAGACTATACTTTTGACTTCTACAATATTTTCGGATTTGAGTGCTTCCAGCTGGGCATCTCAAATTTGCGTGGTGAGATTGGAGTAGATGGTTCGGATTAGTGCCATTACACGAAAGGGTTTTGTAACGCCCGTGTTTCTAGGCTAGGCATTAATGATCATGTAATAGTCTAGGCCAACCTTTGTAACTTGTTTTGAAATAATAAGATGTATTATTTGATTATTATGTGTTTTATGCTTAATTATTATAATTTAATAAGTCAAGGATAAAAATAAGCATCGAAAATAAATATTAGATGAACACGATATCTATGAAGAAAGTTGTAGTGGTTGAAAAAAGGATTCCGGAGATATAAAGAATACCAAAATCCGAGTTATAACGAAGAAGTTATGACCTGTCGAAGTTTCACGACAGAACCGGCACGACATTGTACGACGTAAAAAGTGAATTTATGATAAAGTGCTTTTTAGCCTTAGCAATCCAAACGAAATCCGTAGTGTTCGTTAAACCGAGAGTGTGCATAAAAAGAACGCCCAAATCTGACTTCGTATGAGGAAGTTATGATTTTTCAAAGTTCCAGTATAGCAGTATGCAGTCCGAAACTCGAATTTTAGATTGAGTGATTTTTATCCGAAACAACCTAAACGAGAATCTATGATCTTGTTGATAGTAGTTTAACGGTAAAAGGACAGACGAAAATGAATGTCGGGCGAAGAAGTTATGATTTTTTAACGGACTTTTCTTGGTCTAGCCTGTTAAAAATATAAATTTAAAAATATAGTCAAAATTAGCCGACGAAGTCTAAACGAAAGTTGTAGAGCACAGTCTAACCTACACATGGATATAAATAATGTCAAAAAAGGAGCTCAAATGCAAAAGTTACGAATTTTTGAAGTTTGAAAATTTGGAGTACGCCCAGCGTACTCGTGTTCATGGTCCGAGATTGGCCACGTAGCCATACTCCTTTGCATGAAACACACGTGTCATAGCCTTGATATGTCTGATATGATCCCTTCGTATGCCTAGCGTACTGGTTGAAGAAGGAGTACACCCCGCGTACCATAAATTTACGCCCAACGTAACTCGAGTTTTCAGTCCCTATAAATAGTGAACGAAGCCAACCGTATTTTTGTTTACAAAATTCACTCCTCTCACCCTCTACTTTCCTTTTTGCTACACTAAATATCCCAAAGCCTATTATATCATCCTAGCATCAAAAGCAAGTCCCGGAGAGCCCGAAGATCTCGAGAAAAAGAGTTTTCGAACCGAAACTCTATCCGCGTGAAGCCCGGTTTTTGAGAAAACATCTCGGTTTCATTGGAAACGATCGTTTTAAGAAACAAAGTGCTGGTCGGTTATCATTAAATCATGTGAGTGTATAGTCACTTTCATCTTACACATAGATATGTAGTATTTTCAATAAAATACGTGCTATGTGTAATTATATTGTTTGTTTATTTGAGATGGGTGTTGAATAGATGTTTTATACAAGTTTTAAACTGTATATGTATTTTTATCTACAAATATGTTGGTTAAAACATGGGTAGATGAAATAGTTGATTTGTGTTAAAACGATGAGAGGCCTCGTTGTTGTTGTTGTTATCTAGCGGAGTATAGATGACAACCACAAACCTTTCTAGACAGTCCAATGGAACGCTAGCAGGCTCGCAACTTGTAGGTGTTGGTGAACTATATGTTCGTTGGTGTACTCCATCCCCCTCATGGTTGCCTTATTTGACATAAATTGTTGAGGAATCCCCAAAGCAGTGTTGTCACCCCGATGAAGATCCTTAGACTAGGTCCCTTGTGATAGGTGTTTAGGGACATAAAGTGAGGATAACGGGAACGGGTAATCACGGTTATTGTTCGTTGATGAAATTAATAAAATTATTATGTGTGGGTTGAAAACCCTATATGCTCACCAGGCTGGCAAGCCTGACCCACTCAGCTTTCTGTATTACAGGTAGTGGACCCCGAGCATAGTTGGATGATGACGAAGGATTTTTGGATTATAGGCAAGTAATTGTAAATAAATGTTGTAAGGCTTATAATATATTGTTTATGCTTTTGGTATGTATCGGAACATGACATCCCAATGTTTTGATATATAATGAAAACATATTTCTCTAAGAAATGCTTTGATAAATTTTTATCATAGTTTTGGGGACAAATTCCGCAACATCTTTTGGAAGATAACTCTGATTTTTTTTAAAAGCATAAACTAAATCGGTCTTTTCTGGCCGAGAAATTTGGGGATGTCATAGGTTTTTCTTGTTCTTTCCTGCTTAAAGTGTCCGCTACGACACTTGCTTTACCCGGATGATAAAGAATTTCGCATTCGTAATCATTTAGCAATTCGACCCACCTTCGTTGTCCCATGTTGATCTCCTTCTGGTGGAAGATGTGTTGGAGGCTTTTGTGGTTGGTGAACATGACACACTTTGTTTTGTATAGGTAGTGTTTCTAAATTTTTAAGCTAAACACTACATCTCCCAACTCTAGGTCATGGGTAGTGTAGTTGGCCTCATTTGGCTTAAGTTGTTTGGATGCGTACGCAATGACTTTATTCCTTTGCATTAATACGCATCCTAACCCTTGGTGTGAGGCGTCACAAAATACTACAAAGTCTTATGTTCCCTCTGGAAGAGACTGTTGGATTAGGTGTCTAAGACCATAACTATAATTGGTATATACTTGAATTGATAATGTCACAGTACTTTTGGGTTGCCCTTAAACCTAGCAATTGGACAGGATGACTTTTAGAGAGAGAGAAGTTAATTTATTATTTGATTAATACATTGAAATACAAATTTTACTAATATATTACAAGAATAATATATTAATTAGAACAAATATTATTTAATTAATAACTAATCATAAATTATTGGAATTAATTTCGAGATTAAAAAAATAATTAAAAGTAAAGGGACTAAAGTATAAATGTTCAATAGTTAAATAAAAGGCTCTAGAACCTTCCACATAGGTGGTGGACGGTTTTTAGGGTATATTATAGGGTTTCTAGAATATCTCATGTGGATAATATGGAAGTAGATAAATACCAAATTTGAATTATTAATTAAATATTCAAATCAGGGTTATCTAGAGTTTCCTATTCTCACTAAAAAAAGACCCTTATGTCTTAGATTTTCTGCCACTCCATTCCATAGAGTGATAATCGAAAATCCTACCTCCCTCTCCTCCTTCAAGTCATCTTCTTTGTAACATCCCATGTTTCCAGGTATTTTCAAATCCTTCCTTCAGTAAATTAATATGTCATGATTGGTCCTTGAAATTGGTTGAATTTGGCCCTAAGAGGCCCAAGGGGAAAATTGGTAATCTTGGTCAGAGGGGGAGTACGCTAGGCATACACATGAGTATGCAGGGCATACGCATATGTACGCAGGGCATATGTATGTCCGAGTGCAACCCTAAATTTTAGGGTTTGTTGGGTATTTAAACCCCATTATAGACCCTTTACCCCCATCCTTTCAGCCTCCAAGTCCTGAGATTGTTTATTGGAAACCCTAGCTTCTATTTTGTGTGTGTGTGAGCTAAGAGTGTGTTTCTTGTGTGGTTAAAGAAGAATTTGCATCAAGGTGTTTGGAGAGTGGAGCAAGCTTGTAGATCTAAGATCATATTGTCATTTAGAAGCTTCAAAAGGTAAAAAGCTTCTACATTTGTGCTTGTATTGTGTAAATCTTGTTTTGATAGATTTTTGGTACTCTTCTTGTCCCAAAAGTCCCAATATTGTGCATGAGTTGTCTTGGACATTTTGATTTGTCCTTTCAGACCCTAAGAAGGGTTCCAAGTTATAAAAATGAGGTCCCTTCGGCTAGTTTGGCTTCATGTTTCTTATAAGAAGTCATAATGGATTAATACCATGCATTAAGGACTTTTCGGACGTCCAAAGTCTTAAAGTTTGAGACTTTATGGTTCTGAGATACATTTGGTCAATGGATTTGGAATTTGGGCTTAAGTTCTTAAGCCATTAAGCACTTATTAGTGTTTTGAACGCTGCGAGGGTACACCCTACTTAAATGCAGTACGCCCCGTGTACGCAGTTAACGCCCCCGTTTCCAGTCAATACGAGGCTCGCATAGCCTCAGAGTATGTCCAACGTATGTCTTTTGATGGGCTTTTGCGATTTGGGCTGCGATTTTGGGCCATCTTTGGGCCAGCACGTCTTGGGCCCTTGTTGGATTTTCTGAGTTGAGGGAATTGGAGTTAGGATGAGGTCTGTTAGGCGTGTCAAACCCAACAAATAAAATGGGTACAAATGACTCCAAAAACACTACTACTTTGCACTAAAAATCTAATACAAGGTAAGCAGGTGTTGGAATAGTGTCTAAGGCTGCAACTATATTAGGCAAGTATTTGACCCGATTGTGCATGGTCCTTTTGGGTTGCCTTCACCATAGCAACTTGATAGGATGATTTATTATGAGACAATAAATATTATTAATATATTATGAGTATAATATATGGAATAATAATATTTTTATTTGATTAATATAAGTCATAAATTAATTGGTATTAATTTGGTGACTTAAAGAGATTAATTAAATAAGAGGGTATAAACTGTCAATTGTTTGATAGTTACACTTTAGACTGTAAATCCTTATTGGATAGAGGTTGGACGAATTCTAGAGCTAAGGATAGCTCAAAAAATCGTCCAAGGCTATCTATGGTAAGGATATGGATTGCTTTAAGGAAAGATTATCCAACTAGGGTTTAAGGTGAAACCCTTAAGGAGTCTACAAGTATAAATAGACCCCTAGAGCTAAGGGGGTCGGCATCTCTTCTAAGAAGAAGAAACCCTGGCCGAATTTCATCCCTCTCCTCTCTCTCAAATCATCTTCTTTGCAATTTGGTGTTTGTAAGCCATTAGAGGAGTGACAATTGTAACTCTAGAGCTCCAAGACAACAAGATCAAACAAGAGATTCAAAGGTAAACTTCTAGATCTGATTTTGTATTTTTCTTATACCTAATTAGTCATTAGAAGTCTTGGATTCAAAGCATGTTTAATTAGAAAGCCTAGATCCAAGCATTAGAGTTTTGCATGCGCACATAGGAAAGTTCTTATGACTAAAACCCATGAGTGGTATCAGAGCCTAGATTGGTTTCTATTAAATTGTTGCTTGTTTATTTGAATCTTGTTTGCAAAATTTGAATTTTGTGGTTCTGTGTCTTGAAATCGACGAGTCCCATGGTGGACTCGACGAGTTGGCCTGACTCGACGAGTCCAGTTGGGAACTCGACGAGTCCAAGCATCAGGAAAGGCCAGATTCGGGATTTTTTGATGATTATCTTATGGAAACTTACCTTAATCATATTAGATCAACCCTAATC
Organism: Lactuca sativa; assembly: GCF_002870075.4. NCBI lineage: Eukaryota > Viridiplantae > Streptophyta > Magnoliopsida > Asterales > Asteraceae > Lactuca > Lactuca sativa. The sequence continues at coordinate 225,606,618 of NC_056624.2, forward strand.
CGATTTTTTGATATATATGACTATAATCTTGATCTAATTAAAGATATTTATCAACTAATAAAATATTTAATTTTCTTATATCATAATTAATTAATTATTTTTATTAAATTGGTAATTATCTAGCAAAAAATCTTGAATAAATCAAATATAGATAATTAGGGAATTAATTGTTAATTAAAATTATTTGTTATTTGATCCTCCATGTTTTAAATGTTTAAAACTTGTCCTCAAGTTTTGAAATTTATGTTTTGTGATTAAAAGTTTTAATTTAGACAATTTAAATTTCAAACCCTAGATTTTTTTAAAGTTTAAAATACAACCCTATACTAATATAATATTACAAGATTAATATATATATATATATATATATATATATATATATATATATATATATATATGTATAACTAAAATGCTAGTCTTACCGTTAGTAGGCCTCATTCACGAAGCCGATCTATAAGGTGGGTATAAGGTTGCGGCCTATAAAATGACGCTTAATGGGTGTACACTCACACCCACCGCTTGCTTGATCGGTGGAGGGTCGTTAGCCGAACGGGTAGGATAGGGCAACCTCATCCTCTCATTAAAAGTATAATATGAAATACAAAGTAACTACACATTTTTTAAAATTTCCCAATCTTAGTTACTTTAGGAAAAGTGAATTGATGCAATCCCATGAAATTACACTTTGCACCCTTGCTAAGAAGTTAGTGGAGCGTGTGTGGTTTACCAGCACACTAATTGGTTCTAAGCAAAGATGGCAAAGGGTGATTCATTGTTTATCATAGTTCGATGGAGCGTGTGTGGTTTACCGGCACATCGAGTAGGTGATCGTTACAATGAAGGCATCATGTGAATTTGCATGGTAATTCACACCCGCTTTGTGATCTTCGGTATCCCAGTCACAAACAAGAGGGGCATATCGAGATTTAAACATGTCATTGAATAGTTTCAATGAATCTCATCCGAACCTAGGAATTCTCAATACATTTAGGACTTAAAGTTATGTTTTAATTATGGTGGAGAATTAGTGAATCGTCATTCACTTACCTTCAAATTGTTTGCATGTTAGATTACGGCATCCCTTTTCTAATATGTAAATATTTTTGTTGGATCCTTGCCCTAATTTTTCTTATTGGGTGATAATTAGGGATTCATATTCTAATCTATCTTTGTCCTTTCTATTTGTAAATGTCGAACGCGAACAACGTTGCTGCTAGTTCTTTCACATTGATGATCCTTTGTCAAAAGGTCACTTTCGATGGGACGAACTTTAGCGAATGGATAAGATACATTCGCACTATTGCTCGTTATGAAGATAAGGAGTATGTCCTCGATGAGAAGCTCGAGAAAATCAACCCTGAAATCGCTACTCCGGCTGAAATGACCGCTTTTGAAACTCATGAGCGCGATGCAACGAAGGTACATTGCATCATGATAGCCACCATGAACTCTGAATTCCAAAAGTCCTATGAGGACATGTACCCGTACGAGATGCATCAAGACTTATTGGAGAGATACCACCAGAACGCGAGACAAGAGCGTTATGAGATTTTCACTAACATGATTTCCGCTAAGATGGGTCATGGAGAGTCTCTTACCGTGCACCTACAAAAGATGCAAAGGTATGTCGACCGCCTTCGCAAGTTAAATGTTGACTTTGGGGAAGACTTGGCGATCGACATGGTGCTTCCATCTTTGCCTCCGAGCTACAATCAATTTAGGATGACCTACCACATGAACAAAGAAGAGGTCACCCTAAGCAAACTCCAAGGTCTCTTGAGGGTCGCTGAGAGCAACTTCAAGGACAAGTCTGTTGCACCAACTCCCAATCCAACCGCTGCTCCTGTCTTGGCTATTGGACAAGGAAAGGGAAAGAAGAGGAAGGCTTCGTCTAAGAACTATCGCAAGGTTAAAGCCCGAGATGGTGCCTCTTCTAGTGGGACAAAAGTTGATCTTGCTAAGCCCTGCCCTAACCCAAAGGAGGAAGAGTGCCACCACTGCCACAAGATAGGACATTGGAAGAGAAGCTGCCCAGAGTACCTGCAAGCCATCAAGGAAGGAAAGATCAAGCCGTCTTTCGCAGATATATACACAATCAAATCTAACGATTCATCTCATGCTATTTCTTGGGTTCTTGATACCGGTTGTGGTTATCACATTTGTTCTAATGTGCAGGGACTAAGAAGAAATAGGGATGTGGAGGCTGGAAGAATAAATCTAATCATGGGGAACAGAAGATCGTCGCCTGTGACCAAGATTGGAGTGTATTCTTTAGTGCTTAGGAATGGTTTAAGTTTAGATTTGAACAATTGTTGCTATTCGCCAGAAATGGCTAGAAACATCATTTCATTTCATGGTTTGTTTAGACAAGGTTTTAGATTATCTTTTAATAATGAGAATGGTTCTATTTTGGCTTATCTAAATGGTGTCTTTTATTTTGAAGCTATACCATGTAATGGGATATATGAAACTGTTATGATTGTTGATAACTTAGGAAATGATGTTTTGAACATAGATTCTTCCAATAGTATGGATAGAGCATCCTTGTGGCATTGTCGTCTTGGACATGTCAACAAGAAACGCATAGCCCAACTCCAAAAGGATGGAGTGTTGGAGTCATTCGACCTTAGGGAAGATGACATGTGCGAGTCTTGTTTACTTGGAAAGATGACTAAGTCACCATTCACAAGTACGTGTGAAAGGGGTGAGGGTTTATTGGACCTAATACATACCGATGTATGTGGACCGTTTAGATCAACCACGAAGGATGGGAACCGTTTCTATGTGACTTTTACCGATGACTATAGTAGATATGGGTATATCTATTTAATCAAACAAAAGTCAGAAACCTTTGAAAAGTTCAAAGAGTTCAAGAATGAAGTGGAGAATCAATTGGGCAGGAAAATCAAGATGCTTCGATCCGATCGAGGAGGAGAGTACCTAAGTCTTGAATTCCACGATTATCTCAAGGAGTGTGGAATAGTTTCACAATTGACGCCTCCTAGGACACCGCAGTTGAATGGTGTGGCAGAAAGGCGTAATCGAACCTTATTGGATATGGTTCGCTCTATGATGAGTCGTGCTTCACTACCTATCTCTTTTTGGGGGTATGCCTTAGAGACTTCCGCCCATATCCTTAACCGAGTCCCTACTAAGAAGGTTGCCAAAACACCTCACGAGATGTGGATAGGGAAAGCTCCCTCGTTAGCACATATCAAGGTTTGAGGTTGCGAGGCTTTCGTAAGACGAGATACTCAAAACAAGCTCGAACCTCGTAGTGAGCGATGTATTTTCATCGGCTACCCGCAGAAATCCTTTGGATATCTCTTCTATAGACCGAAGGACAATATTGTCTTTGTTGCGAGGAGAGGAGTTTTCCGAGAGCAAGAACTCATAGGCCAAAGAGACAGTGGGAGGCAAATCGAGCTTGAAGAGATTCAAGAGTCGTTAGATGAAGGAACCTCTACCGCTGGCACTCGACCCGAGGAGGAAACTCCGGTTGAGCCGATTGACGAGTCCTTACCTCTTAGGCGTTCTGAAAGAGTTAGAGTTCAACCCCAGTTTTATGGTTTTCATATTACTACCGAAGGGGACATGTATATTAGTGATGGTACACTAATAAATCTTGATGAACCTAATAGCTATAAGGAAGCCATGGCAGGCCCGGAGTCTGCGAAATGGAAAGAGGCAATGGATAGCAAGATCCAATTCATGTGTGATAACCAAGTTTGGAATTTGGTTGATAATGTGCTCGGACGTAACACCGTTGGGTGCAAATGGATCTTCAAGAAGAAGACCGACGTGGATGGAAACGTACACACATATAAAGCACGATTGGTTGCGAAGGGATTTACTCAAACTCCCGGAGTTTACTATGATGAGACCTTCTCACCAGTTGCAAAGATAAAATCTATTAGAGTGATTCTAGCGATTGCCGCATTTCATGATTATGAGATTTGAAAAATGGATGTCAAGACCGCTTTCCTTAACGGAAAGTTGGCTGAGGATGTTTACATGGCTCAGCCAGAGGGGTTTGTGGATCCGAAGCATCCGAATAGAGTTTGTAAGCTTGAGAAGTCCATTTATGGACTTAAGCAAGCGTCTCGCAGATGGAATCTTTGCTTTGATGAGAAAGTCAAAGAGTTTGGATTTGTACGAAGCGAAGATGAATCATGTGTATATGTCAAAGCCAGTGGGAGTATAATTAGCTTCCTCGTTCTATATGTCGATAACATATTACTCATAGGAAACGACATCCCGACTCTGCAGGAAGTTAAGTCATAGTGAAGAGGATATCATCCGAAGATAACCCAGCAGATCCGCTTACGAAGGGACTGAGTAGGGTTAAGCACTTGCAGCATGCTAGGAGTATTGGGCTGAAGGATGATATTAGCATAGATTAGATAGTATTAGAAACGTGTAATAGATAAATGTAATTAACATTTGATGATTAAATAAAGGAGTTTTATTTATGAGTAATGTTACTATCTTATGTTAATTGTTTAACTATTGTTTCACTTTGCATGTTTTGACTTCCAGAATAATTGAGTTTATTAAGAATAATCAAATTATTCAAATTGTCCACAATCGTTCATATGTTGGAAGTAGATATGAATGAAGATTGTCGTGAACTGGTGTGTAGATTGTCTAAATGGTATTAGACATAGCAAAGGGTTGCTGCGACGTTCATGAGTGCTTATGAACTAGTTTTGAGCATTGGAACAAACCCGCGCTTGCTGGAATCACCTTATGGAATATGATATAAAAGGGTGATCGCAAGACGATAATATCATATAGTCTTAAAACCTAGATATATGGTTTGTTATTTGTTAATTAGTTGTACATTGATAATGCGAAAACGCATCAGTAACTCGGTGTTATAAAACGCATTGTTGTGTATAGTTGGTTGATGAATAAGTAAATGCATATAAGTCGAAGTTTATCTGTAACTTTTATCCTAAGAGGGTAAATGTAACAACCCAAAATTCTGTATCACTTCTTGTAACTCAATTTGTAATCCAATTCAATCAACCAACCGTCGTTTTCAAATCCGATTCTGATTTCGTCGTTTAATTAAGTCATTAATTTATATTGATCTAAAATGACTTAATGGGTGTTTTAGTGCAATTAGAAATCATTCTAACACCCCATTCTAGTGATTGAAACATTTCTAAAATCGACCATATCGGGTTACGGCAACTTGGTCGGGTGCGACCAAAAGCCCCGTCTAACGCTGGTATCGGGTAGAATTCCGCCGTGTCCAATTCCTGAACACTATTTAAAGTGTTCAAAGCTTCCGTTTGAAGCTTTTGGCCCTCTTTCATTACTCTCTCTAACCTCTCTCCTCATCCAACAAATCAAGGTCCAAAACAAAGATTTAAGGCTCCAAAATCAAAGAGGTAACATTCCTAACTTGTTATTCAACCTCTTTAACCTTCAAATCTATGTTTAAACTATGAATTAGGACCTGGAACATGTGTTTACGGCCAAGGAGCATGCTTGGGCCGTAAACACATAAAAATGGGGTTTTTATGCAATTTAACCCTTCCAAATCATTGTTGGGACTTAGATACGACCTTGAGGCTTGCAAACCTGGACTTGAAACACCTTAAACTTAGATTTTGAGGGGTAAACATGAGTTTACGGCCAAGGCATGTGCTTGGGCCGTAAACCCCTCAACCATGGGGAGTAAACTCCTTTAGACATGTTAGAATGCCTTGAAACTTAACCAATAGCCTTGTGGTAAATCCTAGAACCATCTAAAAATAGTTTTGGGGTCTTAAACATAACAAAACACAACATATAAGAGTTTACGGCCATAGAACATACTCCTGGGCCGTAAACTCCTAATTGGGTATTATTGATGCCTTAAAGTGATACCAAGCCTTGGAAAATTATCTAGAATCACATGTGATTGTTCTAAGTGCCATAAAATAAATATACATGAACATGGGAGAGTTTATGGCCGTAAAATCCAATTTTACCGCCATGAACTCCCTTAAATATGGTATAAGTCCATTTAATCCATTCCAAGGCATTTGAGAAATTCATTCCAACAATCCCCATGTCCAAACAAGCCATTAAACACTCAAAACCACCCAAACATGAGTTCACGGCCGTGAACTCATGTGTGCATGGGTTTTATGGCAGTAAACTCCCTAAAGTGTTTACTCTCGGGGAGTAAACTCAAATCCCAAGTCCCTCGTACCATTATACGTCCGTAGATGTCACCCGGGTCACTCCAAACACTCGTTTTGAGGTGTTTAACCTCATTGGAGTGTAATGTTCCATCTAATTAGTGATTTTAAATCTAATTAGATATATATGGACATTATTTCATTTTACATAGGGACATCGCGAGTAATCAAGCCCCGAACCAACGTTTAAGTGTCCGAAACAGTCGCAATTCCTCGTCTGGTGAGTTCATACCCCTACCCTTTTCACTGTTTTTCACTGCTTTCAGGGGGAACACAAGCAAAGTACAAGGGATTAATTGTACTCAAAACTTGTTTTCGTGTGTGTGTTTCACATTTTATATGCTTTTAACACTGATTGACACAACTGATAACTGTTTGAACATGCAGATCACGTAAACATATTATTTGTGAAATGGGTTTATAAACTATTATGTTTTATATATTTCACAAATGGTTTCTACATTTTATCAGTTAAAAGCATGTCATTAGAACTTTTGAAACATAAAACTTGTACACTGTACAAAGATACGCCAGTGGAGGATTATCATATTATTACTAGTAAATTTGTTAGTCATGTATGATTGGAGACACGTCCTCGGCGAACAGTCCACAGAGATACGCGAGTGGAGGACTACACCCGTAACCAGAATCTCTGGGATTAGAGAGCGTGACTTGAGTGTATAGATCTATACGGGGCTGACTACCCCACACCTGGCTGCTAGCTACAGCCGAACCGAAATGGTTCAAGGGTGACGAAAGTCATAAGGTGATGTGGACTACTTATTACCACATTTAGTCTATCGTATGGTTATGGAACTCGCAATTAGGATAACAGAGATTTACTTAATAGTAATAATGAATAACTTAACATATTTCACAAGATAACCAAGTTTCAGTATACATCATTCACATTGGTAACCAACATTCAGTAAAGTATGGGACTTTCCTGGGGAAACATTGAACATAACCACGTTTTACAGAATACATCCTTTACATTGATAATCAACATTCAGGAAAGCATAGGGCTTTCCTGGGAAACGTTTACATAACTAGAAAAGTGTAATAAACCGGATAACTTTACATCTTTTACAATTGGTAAAACACAATCAAGAAAGTAAGGGACTTTCCTGGGAATACATTAGTACGTAACCAGAACAATATAACAAACCAGATAACATAACTGTACATTTTCACAAGAGTAAACGTGTTTTCAGTGTACAACTTTACTTTACATGTTGAGAACAAAAACCAACCTTTTTAAGAAAATATGGGATTTTCTTGGTGTGTGTAACATTTTCAGAAACAGAAAGGAAACTCGAACATTTTCACAAAACAAAAACCGCTTATGAACTCACCAGCGTTATGCTGATTTTCAAATCGCTTGTGTTCTCAAGTCAGCGTTAGAACAGGTACCCGAATATCCTTTTGTCCAAAGATGGAGTGCGCAGAAGACCTGTTTCATTTTGTTTATATATATATATATATATATATATATATATATATATATATATATATATATATATATATATATATATATATATATATATATATACACTATGTATCACAACTGTATAACTTTACTTTTGAAACAAATGTAAAACTTTTCTATATGTAATGTAATGGTTGTTCTACTTTACTTACTATGTGCATTGGATTTGATACTTAACGTGGAGTCAACCCCGGAAATGTTTCCGCCTTCGGTTTTCTTGGTGTGACAGATTGGTATCAGAGCCCTTGTTTATAGTGAATAAAGTATACCAAACCTTACATGGTATAAAACTATAAACACTAAAGGGCCTAATTGCTTTGAATTAAAAGTATCTTCAATCTATAAGTATTTTGAAAAGTATACAAGTATACCGAGCCTTCAAGATCCGTAAATACTGATGAGTTTTGAGCATTCTAACACTTCCTAAGTGTACATGCAACCCTAATAACCTTGGATCTATGTTTGTCTAATTATCATGCTAAGTTGAATTCCAAGGCTATATTCCTATCTAGCATACATGGGGAACAATTTTAACTTGAAGAATAGATAGAATAACTTACCTTGTTGTTGCTTGTGTTCCTTGAAACCTTGTGAGCCTAGCACCCCAAGTGTGATGCCTCAAATGCTTCACACAACACCAAATGCTCTTGGAAAAACTTATGAGAGAACACACACTTCTTGAAATCGGCCAAGCCCTCTTGTTTTCTTAGTGTAGCAGATTTTGGTGGAGAATATGATTCTTATATAGTGTTGACACATCTAGGGTTACACCATGTAAACCCTAATGTGTCATGACTCTTCATTTCCATGACCCATGGGTTTGTAACTCCCATGGAGCATCCTATGGGTAGAACCCAACTTGATAATCCATGGAGCCTCTTAGCCCACTATACAAGATATGGATGATTTACATAATCAACCCATATATTTAATTAGTTCTCTTTTGACCACTTAATTAATTCTAAATTAATTATTGATCAAACTAATCAAATAATATTATTAATATATTAGAACTTATAATATATTAATAATCTCCAAATGTTATTTCTCTCATTTAGTCTATCCAATTGCATGGTGCCATGCAACCCAAATGGACCATGCCGGGTCGGGTCAAGTACATACCAGAAATAAGTTATGGACTTAGACACCTTATCCAACAGTCTCCCACTTGGATAAGTCTAATAACTATTACTGCAAGTATGACTTCAGGAACCGATCGGCAATCGTAGCTCTTTTCAAGGTTTCTCGGAACTGAGAAGATGATGGTACGTCATTTAAGATAAATGATCATATAATCCTCTGTTCTAGATATCAGCCGGACAAAGACATGGAACAATGTCTTTCTTATTGTCCAGCAGTTTGTTTCCCGATTTCCGATTTGTTTGACAAAGAACTTAATTGAACACATCAACTTAGTTCTGACTGGGCCCGGTACATGGGTCAAAACAAAATCATCGAGGGGCCCAGATATCAGCTTCTAATCCAAGAAGGAACAGATAAACTTCGACTCATATGTTTGTTCTACCACTCATTGAATTACACACAAGAGCACGATTTATAACATCGAGTTACCAATGCGTTTTCTCGTACAATCAATGCATAACCAACTTGTAAGTAACAAATCATATCTCTAGGTTTGAAGACTTATACGATATTACCGTCTCACGATCACTCGAGATAGAATTCCATGAAGTGATTCCAGTGAGCGTGGGTTGAGTCCAATGCTCAGAACTTATGAGCACTCATGATTGCTGTAGCCTTGTCCAAGACCTCTACAACCAAACATGACAGTCTTAATTCATACCTACTTCCGACATATGACTGACTGTGGAGGTTTGAATAATATTTTATACCAAACAAAATTATTCTGGAAGTCAAAACATGCAAAAGAAATATAGTAAACGATTGACAAGAGATAGCAACACCTTACTCATAAATAAAACATTTTTTATTCATCATCAAATGTCAATTACACTTTACAAATTTCGAGGTTATCTAACTACAAAATCTAATATCATCCTTCAGCCCTATGCTCCGAGCATGCTGAAGATGCTTAACCCGAGTCAGTCCCTTTGTGAGGGGATCTGCCAGATTCTCATCTGATGATACCCTCTTTGCCACGAGGAGTCCTTCTTCGATCCGATGTCTGATGAAATGGTATTTTCTGTCGATGTGTCTGGATCTCCCGTGATCCCTTGGTTCCTTGGCTAAGGCAACAGCACTTTCACTATCACAGAAAATTTCCATTGGCTCTTTAATAGCTGGTAGAACTCCAAGGTCTCCAATGAAGTTCTTCAGCCACATTGCCTCCTTTGCCGCCTCGCTAGCTGCAATATACTCTGATTCACAAGTTGAATCAGCCACTGTTTCTTACTTGGAACTCTTCCAAGAAATTGCTCCTCCGTTTAGGGTAAAGACCCAGCCCGACTGAGAGCGGAAATTATCCCTATCAGACTGGAAGCTAGCATCAATATACCCTACTACTCTCAAGTCATCACTCCCACCGAAGGTAAGGACCCAGTCCTTAGTCCTCCGTAGGTACTTGAGGATATTCTTTACCGCAGTCCAGTGTGCCTTGCCAGGGTTCGCCTGATACCTGCTAACCATGCTCAGGGCAAAGGCTACATCGGGTGGAGTACACGTCATAGCATACATGATCGATCCTACAGCCGAAGCATAAGGTGTTCGACTCATTTCTGCTATCTCAGCCTCAGTGCTAGGGCTTTGTGTCTTACTCAATCTGGTGTTACTTTGGATGGGTAATTTTCCTTTCTTGGAATCCTGCATGTTGAATCTCTTCAGCACCTTATCCAAGTAGGTACTCTGACTAAGTCCAATTAGTCTCAACATCAAGCTTCATCGTCGGCCACCAGTAGTAGGGTTTCAGGTCCCTATACATTTTAGTGCTACCCGGATGAATCGAGTACATGGTCTTGTGAGCTTCTTCCATCAGAAGATCTCTGACTCCTCCTGTCTTAGGTATCCAAATCCGATCTTGGAACACCTTCAGTCCATGACTGTTTACACCGAACACCAACGTTTTGCCCAAACGTTCCTCCTTTCTGTCATTCTTCTCAGAAGCTTCGCTCTGAGCTTTCTTTATACTTTCCAAAATAGTTGAGACAACTTCAATTCTCAACGCTCTTGGCCTTTTCCTTTCGGGATTGACTTTCCGACTGAGAGCATCAGCAACAACATTAGCTTTACCGGGGTGGTAAAGTATCTCGCAGTCATAGTCTTTAAGTAATTCTAGCCAGCGTCGTTGCCTCATATTCAATTCTTTCTGATTAAAGAGGTATTGGAGACTCTTATGATCAGTGAAAAGTTTGCACTTCGTGCCATAGAGGTAATGCCTCCATATTTTCAGAGCGAAAACTACCGCTGCCAACTCCAAATCATGAGTCGGGTAGTTCTTTTCATGCTCTTTCAGCTGTCGAGACGCATATGCTATCACCTTTTCTCTTTGGGTCAAAACACAACCCAAACCAACACCAGATGCATCGCTATAGACAGCGAAGTCTTCAACTCCATCGGGTAGAGAAAGTATCGGTGCCTCGCATAGCTTCTTCTTTAGCTTCTCAAATGCTTCCTGATGCTTCTCACCCCAAGCATAAGTAGCTCCTTTGTGGGTCAAAGCTGACAATGGACTAGCGATCGAAGAAAAGCCTTGGATAAACCTTCGGTAATATCCGGCTAATCCTAAAAAGCTTCGAATCTCCGTGGGACTTTTCGGTTGTTCCCACTTCATCACAGCTTCGATCTTCGCTGGATCAACCATTATCCCTTCTTGGTTGACCACGTGACCCAAGAATTGGACTTCACGAATCCAAAAATCACATTTGGAGAACTTAGCATACAGCTTCTCCTTCTTCAAGACTTCTAACACTTCTCGCAAGTGTCTGCCATGCTCCTCCTGGCTTTTCGAGTAAATCAGAATGTCGTCTATGAACACTATCACGGATTTATCAAGGAACGGGTTACAAACCCTATTCATCAAATCCATGAACGCTGCTGGAGCATTGGTTAGTCCAAACGACATAACCAAGAACTCGTAGTGTCCATATCTTGTTCTGAATGCAGTCTTCTCAATATCTTGCTCTCTTACTTTTAGCTGATGATATCCTGACCTAAGATCGATCTTCGAGAAATAGCTCGAACCTTGCAATTGATCAAACAGGTCATCAATCCTCGGCAACGGATATCTATTCTTTATTGTTGCCTTGTTCAGCTCTCTGTAATCGATGCACATTCTCATACTTCCATCTTTCTTCTTTACAAATAACACCGGAGCTCCCCAGGGCGATGAACTAGGTCTAATGAAACCGTTGTCCAATAACTCCTGAAGTTGCATCATTAGTTCCTTCATCTCCGTCGGTGCTAATCGATAAGGTGCTTTCGCAATTGGCGTTGTTCCTGGCAACAAGTCAATACGGAATTCCACTTGTCGATCAGGCGGTAATCCAGGAAGATCTTCGGGAAATACTTCCGGATAATCACACACCACTGGAATATTCTGCATCACCTTCTTTTCCTTCTTAGCATCAATCACGAATGCTAAAAACGATGTACACCCCTTGGTCAAACATTTTCTGGCTTTCATCAATGAAATGATTCCAGAATTCACTCTGCGTTTATCTCCATACACCATAAACGAATCTTTCCCAGGCGGGTTTACTTTGACTATTTTCTTCTTGCATAAAATTTCGGCGTCGTTGGCGCTAAGCCAATCCATTCCCAATACGATGTCGAAACCATTAAGTTCGATAGGTAATAATTCCTCGTGGAACTTATTCCCATTCAGATCAATTAAGATGTTTTTCATGCGATAGCTAACAGGTACAAACTTGCCAATAGCAACTTCGACTAATAAAGCATTATCTAGTCTAACAACAGGCAAAGCTAGCTTTCTACCAAATTCATGCGATATAAAGGAGTAGTTGGCTCCAGAATCAAATAAAATTTGGGCAGGCAATTCGTTAACGAGAAAGGTACCTGAAGCGACATCAGCTTCATCTTTAGCAGCTTCCAGTGTCATCTGGAATGCTCTCGCCTTTGGCTTTGGCGGAATGTTGGGTCTAGCTGCCTCCTTCTTTTTCGGGCAGTCCCTCGACATATGACCCTCCTCACCACAACCATAGCAAACTTTCTTTGTGAGGGTACACTCATTGGCATAGTGCCCTGGTTTTCCACACTTGTAGCATGTGTTCGCCACCTCACATTTTCCATGATGCTTCTTCTTACATTTGTCGCACCATTTCGCTTCACCTCCACCTCCCCTCGAACCAGACTTCGAGAACTTGTTTTTCTTGTTGGACCCTGAAGTTCCATCGAACTTCCTCTTTTCTCCAACATCTATTCTTTCCAGACCCCTTTCCTTCTGCTGGGCCTCCACATTCTTAGCTGCACGAACAGCCGTTTTCAGAGTAGTTGCCATCTTGACTGTCGGACCAAAGTCAGCAGGCAGTCCGTTAGCAAACCTCTCAATCTTGGAGAGTTCCGTCGGCACTAGGTACGGAAACAACTTCATCTTCTCAGTAAATGCAGTAGCATAGTCATCTATGCTCATCTTCCCTTTCTTCAAGTTTTGGAACTCATTGTTCAGATCAATCAGATCTATCTCCGAACAATACTGCACCCTTAACTGTTCCAAGAACTCCTCCCATGACATTTTCAGGGCTTCTCCTCGTGGCATAGTATCTGCCAACAACTTCCACCAACTCAAGACCCCCGTCTTCAGTTGTCTAACCGCAAATACGGTCTTCTGTTTGTTGCTACAGTCGCAACTTTCAAATACCATCTTCATTTCGGAGATCCAATCCATTATCTCAACAGGCTTTGGGCTCCCAGAAAGACTTGGCGGTTTGGCGCCCAAGAAATTCTTGTACATACGCCCATCCTTGTTGTTTCTCCTTTCCGGATTGTTCCTTCGTTCCTCTTGAGTCCCAACTTGACTCACCATGCGACTATTGTTCCCTTCCTCCGATTGCTCGGGAATCAATTCCGGTTCCTCAATAGGTATGATAGGTTCATCCCTATTATTATGCAACATTTGTCGCATCTCCTCCCTTTGTTCGGCTAGCATAGCCCGAATCATGGCTTGCACCGCAGCCATTGTTATTGGTTCTGGTGCTGCTGCTACAACAGGTATTTGCTCAATCACTGGCGGTTGATTCCTGTTTTCATCTGCGTTTCCAACGCCACTCCTTGTTCTCACCATTTTTGATCTACACACCGAATAATTTCACCTTATTACTCCAAACGATTACATGCTAGTTCTAATACCGTAGACATACGCTTAGAATCCTAAACACATAAACCTTCAGATCCGGTTGGCAACAAACCGTAGATCCCAACAAATAATATCATATATGGCAACATATAATATTTAGCACATAAAAGCATTTTAGGCAACTTTCCTAAAATAAACTAGTGCTCGTGTCTAAAATCCAACAGACACACATCTCAAAATTCCACTTAGCATTCTAAGTTTAAGTCTAGAAATCCTACAAATTCCTAGTTCGCTTAAACTAATGCTCTGATACCAACTGTGACATCCCCAAAATCTCGGCCAGAAAAGACCGATTTTTTTTTTCATTTATGCTTTTAAATATTTTCAGAGTAAATCCTTTTTATTTGAAAGAGTTGCGGAATTTGTTCCCAAAACAAAACATGATAAAATAATATTTATCAAAGCATTTCATCAAGAGATGCATTTCATTATATAATCAAAACTCGGGATGTCATGTTCCGATACAGACCATAAAGCATAAACGATAAACATTACAAGTCATTCAACAAATATATAAATATACAGACTTGTAAACAAAACAACAAGATGATCCATCCATCTTACGCCCTTGTGCCACTTCCTGTAATACAAATAAAACTGAGTGGGTCAGGCTTGGGAGCCTGGTGAGCATATAGGGTTTTCAACCCACAATAAATAAGTTATATTTAATTTCACCAACCAATCACTATCCCGATTACCCATTCCCGTTATCCTCACTTTACGTCCCTAAAACAACTATCTCAAGGGACCTAATCTAGGATTTTCATCGGGACGGACATCACTGCGAAGGGGTTTCCTCAACAATAGATATCCTAAAGGCAACCATGAGGGGGATAGAGTACACCGGTGAACACATCGTTCACAACACCTACAGGTTATGAACCTGCTAGTGTTCCACTGGACTGTCTAGAAAGAGTCCGTGGTCGTTATCCATACTCCGCTGAATAACTAGATCAACAACAACAACAACATCGAGGCCTCTCATCTGTTTATTACACACCAACTATCTACCCATGTTCTACCCAACATATTAGTAGATAAAAATATATATTTTCATACGTAGTTTAAAGAAAACCTGTATAGCATGCTTTAATCAACACATATGTCACATAACAGATGAGGCACACACACATAACACATATCTCATAAAGAAATAAGCAGATCTATAAGATAGAAGAGAGTGAATACTCATTCACACATAACACAACCAAATATATACACATAGCACGTATTTTTATATAAAATACTTCGTATTATTGTATTAGAAGAAATAACTACACACTCACTTGATCAGAAGACGATCCGACAGCACTACGACTTATAGAAGTAGTAATCCACAGCAGATCTGGAAGATCTCCTCGAAAATCGAACTTCTCGCGGGCAGAGCTTCGACTCGGGAACCGCGCTTCTCGGGATCTTCGGGGTCTCGGGACTTGCCTCGGGGCTAGAGTATGATACCGGGGCTTCGGGGTAGCTTCGGCACGAAAAACGATGCAAAAGACTAGAGAGAAGAGAAGAAATTGAACAACAAATGAGGCTGCCTTCGGATCCTTTATATAGAGGCTGGAACCTCGGAGTACGCGGGGCGTACAGGCGTACGCAGCGCGTACGCGTCCGAAATCGTCATTGCATGCGTCATCCGAAGTGTCGACACTATCGGAGTTACGCGATAGCGTAACCTCGTACGCGGGGCGTACTCCGGATTACACCGGTGACACGGCTTCGGATAATACCTTCGATTTATAATTAAATTTAATTATTAAATGATTAATAAACTTCGGAAATTCATAACTTCTTCATACGAACTCCGTTTTCGACGTTCTTTATATCCACGCGAAGGTGAGACCACGCTCTACGACTTTCGTTTAGACTCCGTCGGCTAATTTCGATGTTATTTTTATTAATTATTTTTAATAGGCCGCGACAGAAACTTTCGTTATAAATTCATAACTTCTTCGTTTGACGTCCGTTCTCGCCTAACTTTTTATCGCTTCGATACCAACAATGAGATCTTCGATTCTCATTTAGATTGCTTCGGCTAACAACTGCTCGATCTCAATTCGAGTATAACAGGCTGCACACCGCTAAGCCGGAACTTCGATAAATCCTAACTTCCTCATACGAAGTCAGATTTGGGCGTTCTATATATATTCGGAAACCTCGTTTCAACTACTACCACATAGATCAAAGATATTAAGTTTATTTTACACTTAAATTTTGACGCTTATTTTTATTCTTAATTAATCAAACCACATAATTAAGCAATTAAGCACAAAACACATAATACTCAAATAATACAATCTTATTATTTCAAAACGGGTTACAAAGGTTAACCTAGACTATTATATTGCTAAAAACGGCAAGCCCGGAAACACAGGCGTTACAATTCTCTCCACCTTAGAATGATTCCGTCCCCGGAATCACACATCAACAAACAAATGCGGATAGCGACCCATCATGTCACTCTCCGTCTCCCAGGTGAGATTCGGCCCATTCGTGTGTTTCCATCGGACAAGCACTAACCCAACCATCTTGCGTCGCAATTTCTTAGTCTTTCGGTCAACAATTGCCTCTGGTTCTTCAATCAACCTTTTGTTCTCATCAATTCTCAATTCAGAAATTGGAATTATGTCGGGAACTTCTCCCGTGAACTTCCTCAAATAACACACATGAAAAGTGTTGTGAATTCCATTCAGTTCTTCGGGTAATTCGAGCTTGTAAGCTTGGTTCCCAATCCTCTGAAGAACTTTAAACGGTCCAATAAACCTTGGACTCAACTTTCCCCTTTTACCAAATCTTATAAGTCCCTTCCACGGCGAGACTTTAAGCAAAACCGAATCCCCAACCTCAAAAGTTATCGGTCTCCGCTTCTTGTCAGCATAGCTCTTTTGACGATCCTGAGCCGCTAACATTCTTTCCCTAATTATTTTCAACTTTTCAGCAGTTTGATGAACCAACTCCGGTCCCATAAACTGCTTTTCCCCAGCCTCAAGCCAACAAGACGGCGTACGACACTTCTGTCCATACAAAGCTTGGTAAGGTGCCATCTTAATGCTCGAGTGGAAACTATTATTATAGGAAAATTCTACCAACGGTAAATGTTCATCCCAATTACCTAGGAATTCCAGAGTACATGCTCTCAGCATATCTTCAAGTGTTTGTATCGTTCGTTCGCTCTGACCATCAGTCTGCGGATGGTAAGCTGTACTTAAACACAACTTGGTACCCAATTCCTCTTGTAGACTTTTCCAAAACCTCGATGTGAAACGGCTATCACGATCCGACACAATCGTTAACGGAACACCGTGAAGCCTCACAATTTCCTTCACGTAAGAATTCGCAAGCTTCTCCATAGACCATTTCTCCCTGGCCGCTATGAAATGCGCACTCTTAGTGAATCGATCAACGACCACCCAAATCATGTCGTGACCATTCTTTGTTCTGGGCAGTTTAGTGACAAAATCCATAGCAATGTCTTCCCACTTACCCATAGGCATAGGCAAAGGTTCTAAACTCCCGTACGGTTTCTGATGTTGTGTCTTGACTCTCGCACAAGTCACACACTCGGCCACATACTTTGCAACATCAAGCTTCATCGTCGGCCACCAGTAGTAGGGTTTCAGGTCCCTATACATTTTAGTGCTACCCGGATGAATCGAGTACATGGTCTTGTGAGCTTCTTCCATCAGAAGATCTCTGACTCCTCCTGTCTTAGGTATCCAAATCCGATCTTGGAACACCTTCAGTCCATGACTGTTTACACCGAACACCAACGTTTTGCCCAAACGTTCCTCCTTTCTGTCATTCTTCTCAGAAGCTTCGCTCTGAGCTTTCTTTATACTTTCCAAAATAGTTGAGACAACTTCAATTCTCAACGCTCTTGGCCTTTTCCTTTCGGGATTGACTTTCCGACTGAGAGCATCAGCAACAACATTAGCTTTACCGGGGTGGTAAAGTATCTCGCAGTCATAGTCTTTAAGTAATTCTAGCCAGCGTCGTTGCCTCATATTCAATTCTTTCTGATTAAAGAGGTATTGGAGACTCTTATGATCAGTGAAAAGTTTGCACTTCGTGCCATAGAGGTAATGCCTCCATATTTTCAGAGCGAAAACTACCGCTGCCAACTCCAAATCATGAGTCGGGTAGTTCTTTTCATGCTCTTTCAGCTGTCGAGACGCATATGCTATCACCTTTTCTCTTTGGGTCAAAACACAACCCAAACCAACACCAGATGCATCGCTATAGACAGCGAAGTCTTCAACTCCATCGGGTAGAGAAAGTATCGGTGCCTCGCATAGCTTCTTCTTTAGCTTCTCAAATGCTTCCTGATGCTTCTCACCCCAAGCATAAGTAGCTCCTTTGTGGGTCAAAGCTGACAATGGACTAGCGATCGAAGAAAAGCCTTGGATAAACCTTCGGTAATATCCGGCTAATCCTAAAAAGCTTCGAATCTCCGTGGGACTTTTCGGTTGTTCCCACTTCATCACAGCTTCGATCTTCGCTGGATCAACCATTATCCCTTCTTGGTTGACCACGTGACCCAAGAATTGGACTTCACGAATCCAAAAATCACATTTGGAGAACTTAGCATACAGCTTCTCCTTCTTCAAGACTTCTAACACTTCTCGCAAGTGTCTGCCATGCTCCTCCTGGCTTTTCGAGTAAATCAGAATGTCGTCTATGAACACTATCACGGATTTATCAAGGAACGGGTTACAAACCCTATTCATCAAATCCATGAACGCTGCTGGAGCATTGGTTAGTCCAAACGACATAACCAAGAACTCGTAGTGTCCATATCTTGTTCTGAATGCAGTCTTCTCAATATCTTGCTCTCTTACTTTTAGCTGATGATATCTTGACCTAAGATCGATCTTCGAGAAATAGCTCGAACCTTGCAATTGATCAAACAGGTCATCAATCCTCGGCAACGGATATCTATTCTTTATTGTTGCCTTGTTCAGCTCTCTGTAATCGATGCACATTCTCATACTTCCATCTTTCTTCTTTACAAATAACACCGGAGCTCCCCAGGGCGATGAACTAGGTCTAATGAAACCGTTGTCCAATAACTCCTGAAGTTGCATCATTAGTTCCTTCATCTCCGTCGGTGCTAATCGATAAGGTGCTTTCGCAATTGGCGTTGTTCCTGGCAACAAGTCAATACGGAATTCCACTTGTCGATCAGGCGGTAATCCAGGAAGATCTTCGGGAAATACTTCCGGATAATCACACACCACTGGAATATTCTGCATCACCTTCTTTTCCTTCTTAGCATCAATCACGAATGCTAAAAACGATGTACACCCCTTGGTCAAACATTTTCTGGCTTTCATCAATGAAATGATTCCAGAATTCACTCTGCGTTTATCTCCATACACCATAAACGAATCTTTCCCAGGCGGGTTTACTTTGACTATTTTCTTCTTGCATAAAATTTCGGCGTCGTTGGCGCTAAGCCAATCCATTCCCAATACGATGTCGAAACCATTAAGTTCGATAGGTAATAATTCCTCGTGGAACTTATTCCCATTCAGATCAATTAAGATGTTTTTCATGCGATAGCTAACAGGTACAAACTTGCCAATAGCAACTTCGACTAATAAAGCATTATCTAGTCTAACAACAGGCAAAGCTAGCTTTCTACCAAATTCATGCGATATAAAGGAGTAGTTGGCTCCAGAATCAAATAAAATTTGGGCAGGCAATTCGTTAACGAGAAAGGTACCTGAAGCGACATCAGCTTCATCTTTAGCAGCTTCCAGTGTCATCTGGAATGCTCTCGCCTTTGGCTTTGGCGGAATGTTGGGTCTAGCTGCCTCCTTCTTTTTCGGGCAGTCCCTCGACATATGACCCTCCTCACCACAACCATAGCAAACTTTCTTTGTGAGGGTACACTCATTGGCATAGTGCCCTGGTTTTCCACACTTGTAGCATGTGTTCGCCACCTCACATTTTCCATGATGCTTCTTCTTACATTTGTCGCACCATTTCGCTTCACCTCCACCTCCCCTCGAACCAGACTTCGAGAACTTGTTTTTCTTGTTGGACCCTGAAGTTCCATCGAACTTCCTCTTTTCTCCAACATCTATTCTTTCCAGACCCCTTTCCTTCTGCTGGGCCTCCACATTCTTAGCTGCACGAACAGCCGTTTTCAGAGTAGTTGCCATCTTGACTGTCGGACCAAAGTCAGCAGGCAGTCCGTTAGCAAACCTCTCAATCTTGGAGAGTTCCGTCGGCACTAGGTACGGAAACAACTTCATCTTCTCAGTAAATGCAGTAGCATAGTCATCTATGCTCATCTTCCCTTTCTTCAAGTTTTGGAACTCATTGTTCAGATCAATCAGATCTATCTCCGAACAATACTGCACCCTTAACTGTTCCAAGAACTCCTCCCATGACATTTTCAGGGCTTCTCCTCGTGGCATAGTATCTGCCAACAACTTCCACCAACTCAAGACCCCCGTCTTCAGTTGTCTAACCGCAAATACGGTCTTCTGTTTGTTGCTACAGTCGCAACTTTCAAATACCATCTTCATTTCGGAGATCCAATCCATTATCTCAACAGGCTTTGGGCTCCCAGAAAGACTTGGCGGTTTGGCGCCCAAGAAATTCTTGTACATACGCCCATCCTTGTTGTTTCTCCTTTCCGGATTGTTCCTTCGTTCCTCTTGAGTCCCAACTTGACTCACCATGCGACTATTGTTCCCTTCCTCCGATTGCTCGGGAATCAATTCCGGTTCCTCAATAGGTATGATAGGTTCATCCCTATTATTATGCAACATTTGTCGCATCTCCTCCCTTTGTTCGGCTAGCATAGCCCGAATCATGGCTTGCACCGCAGCCATTGTTATTGGTTCTGGTGCTGCTGCTACAACAGGTATTTGCTCAATCACTGGCGGTTGATTCCTGTTTTCATCTGCGTTTCCAACGCCACTCCTTGTTCTCACCATTTTTGATCTACACACCGAATAATTTCACCTTATTACTCCAAACGATTACATGCTAGTTCTAATACCGTAGACATACGCTTAGAATCCTAAACACATAAACCTTCAGATCCGGTTGGCAACAAACCGTAGATCCCAACAAATAATATCATATATGGCAACATATAATATTTAGCACATAAAAGCATTTTAGGCAACTTTCCTAAAATAAACTAGTGCTCGTGTCTAAAATCCAACAGACACACATCTCAAAATTCCACTTAGCATTCTAAGTTTAAGTCTAGAAATCCTACAAATTCCTAGTTCGCTTAAACTAATGCTCTGATACCAACTGTGACATCCCCAAAATCTCGGCCAGAAAAGACCGATTTTTTTTTTTCATTTATGCTTTTAAATATTTTCAGAGTAAATCCTTTTTATTTGAAAGAGTTGCGGAATTTGTTCCCAAAACAAAACATGATAAAATAATATTTATCAAAGCATTTCATCAAGAGATGCATTTCATTATATAATCAAAACTCGGGATGTCATGTTCCGATACAGACCATAAAGCATAAACGATAAACATTACAAGTCATTCAACAAATATATAAATATACAGACTTGTAAACAAAACAACAAGATGATCCATCCATCTTACGCCCTTGTGCCACTTCCTGTAATACAAATAAAACTGAGTGGGTCAGGCTTGGGAGCCTGGTGAGCATATAGGGTTTTCAACCCACAATAAATAAGTTATATTTAATTTCACCAACCAATCACTATCCCGATTACCCATTCCCGTTATCCTCACTTTACGTCCCTAAAACAACTATCTCAAGGGACCTAATCTAGGATTTTCATCGGGACGGACATCACTGCGAAGGGGTTTCCTCAACAATAGATATCCTAAAGGCAACCATGAGGGGGATAGAGTACACCGGTGAACACATCGTTCACAACACCTACAGGTTATGAACCTGCTAGTGTTCCACTGGACTGTCTAGAAAGAGTCCGTGGTCGTTATCCATACTCCGCTGAATAACTAGATCAACAACAACAACAACATCGAGGCCTCTCATCTGTTTATTACACACCAACTATCTACCCATGTTCTACCCAACATATTAGTAGATAAAAATATATATTTTCATACGTAGTTTAAAGAAAACCTGTATAGCATGCTTTAATCAACACATATGTCACATAACAGATGAGGCACACACACATAACACATATCTCATAAAGAAATAAGCAGATCTATAAGATAGAAGAGAGTGAATACTCATTCACACATAACACAACCAAATATATACACATAGCACGTATTTTTATATAAAATACTTCGTATTATTGTATTAGAAGAAATAACTACACACTCACTTGATCAGAAGACGATCCGACAGCACTACGACTTATAGAAGTAGTAATCCACAGCAGATCTGGAAGATCTCCTCGAAAATCGAACTTCTCGCGGGCAGAGCTTCGACTCGGGAACCGCGCTTCTCGGGATCTTCGGGGTCTCGGGACTTGCCTCGGGGCTAGAGTATGATACCGGGGCTTCGGGGTAGCTTCGGCACGAAAAACGATGCAAAAGACTAGAGAGAAGAGAAGAAATTGAACAACAAATGAGGCTGCCTTCGGATCCTTTATATAGAGGCTGGAACCTCGGAGTACGCGGGGCGTACAGGCGTACGCAGCGCGTACGCGTCCGAAATCGTCATTGCATGCGTCATCTGAAGTGTCGACACTATCGGAGTTACGCGATAGCGTAACCTCGTACGCGGGGCGTACTCCGGATTACACCGATGACACGGCTTCGGATAATACCTTCGATTTATAATTAAATTTAATTATTAAATGATTAATAAACTTCGGAAATTCATAACTTCTTCATACGAACTCCGTTTTCGACGTTCTTTATATCCACGCGAAGGTGAGACCACGCTCTACGACTTTCGTTTAGACTCCGTCGGCTAATTTCGATGTTATTTTTATTAATTATTTTTAATAGGCCGCGACAGAAACTTTCGTTATAAATTCATAACTTCTTCGTTTGACGTCCGTTCTCGCCTAACTTTTTATCGCTTCGATACCAACAATGAGATCTTCGATTCTCATTTAGATTGCTTCGGCTAACAACCGCTCGATCTCAATTCGAGTATAACAGGCTGCACACCGCTAAGCCGGAACTTCGATAAATCCTAACTTCCTCATACGAAGTCAGATTTGGGCGTTCTATATATATTCGGAAACCTCGTTTCAACTACTACCACATAGATCAAAGATATTAAGTTTATTTTACACTTAAATTTTGATGCTTATTTTTATTCTTAATTAATCAAACCACATAATTAAGCAATTAAGCACAAAACACATAATACTCAAATAATACAATCTTATTATTTCAAAACGGGTTACAAAGGTTAACCTAGACTATTATATTGCTAAAAACGGCAAGCCCGGAAACACAGGCGTTACAGATTTCTCAAGCTTACACACTCTATTAGGGTACTTGCTGCTGACAAAACCTTCTGGCTGACTCATGTAAACATCTTCGGCCAACTTTCCATTAAGGAAAGCGGTTTTGACATCCATCTGCCATATTTCATAGTCATGAAATGCAGCTATGGCTAACAGAACCCGAATAGACTTAATCTTGGCTACTGGAGAAAAGGTCTCATCATAATCCACTCCAGGAATTTGAGAGAAGCCCTTTGCAACCAGTCTAGCCTTATAAGTGTGTACTTTACCATCCATGTCGGTCTTCTTCTTGAAGACCCATTTGCACCCTACTGTCTTACGACCTGGTACATTTTCAACCAAGTTCCAAACTTGATTATCATACATGGATTGTATCTCGCTATCCATAGCCTCTTTCCATTTAGCAGACTCGGGGCCTGTCATGGCTTCCTCGTAGCTGTTAGGGTCATCTTGACTTACTAGTGTCCCATCACTAATAAGTGTCTCACCTTCTGCAGTAATATGGAATCCATAGTAATGCTCAGGTGCACTCCTAACTCTCGTGGAACGCCTCAGAGGTATAGGTTTGTCAATTGGCTCAACAGGAGTTTCCTCCTCAAGTTGAGGGCTAGAGTTTGAAGTTCCTTCACCACTTGATTCTTGAATTTCTTCAAGATCAATTTGCCTCCCACTGTCTCCTTGGCTTATAAACTCTCTTTCTCGAAAGACTCCTCTTCTTGCTACAAAGACCACATTGTCACTGGGTCTGTAGAAGAGGTAACCGAAGGATCGCTGTGGGTAACCGATGAAAATACACCTCTCGCTTCGAGGTTCGAGCTTATCATGAGTCTCGCGTCTCACGAAAGCCTCGCAACCCCAAATCTTGATGTGGTCTAGTTTGGGTACTTTACCAGTCCACATCTCGTGAGGAGTTTTGGCAACTTTCTTTGTAGGGACTAGATTAAGAATATAGGCGGCAGTCTCTAAGGCATACCCCCAGAACGAGATTGGTAGCAAACCTCGACTCATCATGGAACGAACCATATCTAACAAG
The DNA here is from genome assembly GCF_002870075.4 of Lactuca sativa. Lineage (NCBI taxonomy): Eukaryota > Viridiplantae > Streptophyta > Magnoliopsida > Asterales > Asteraceae > Lactuca > Lactuca sativa. Next base: position 225,631,039 of record NC_056624.2, read on the forward strand.
GTTCGATTACGCCTCTCAGCCACACCATTCAACTGTGGTGTCCTGGGAGGTGTCAATTGTGAGACTATCCCACATTCCCTTAGATAGTCAAGGAACTCTGAACTAAGATACTCACCACCACGATCGGATCGAAGCATCTTAATGTTCCTTCCCAATTGATTCTCGACTTCCTGTTTAAATTCCTTAAACCTTTCGAAAGTCTCTGACTTATGCTTGATCAAGTAGACATATCCCTATCTACTGTAATATCAGTAAAAGTCAAATAATAACGATTAGCATCCCTTGTGGCATGTTTGAATGGTCCACACACATCCGTGTGTATAAGGTCCAACAAACCTTCACCCCTTTCACACGAGCCTGTGAAGGGTGACTTTGTCAATAAACCGGATAACTTTACATCTTTTACAATTGGTAAAACACAATCAAGAAAGTAGGGGACTTTCCTGGGAATACATTAGTACGTAACCAGAACAATATAACAAACCAGATAACATAACTGTACATTTTCACAAGAGTAAACGTGTTTTCAGTGTACAACTTTACTTTACATGTTGAGAACAAAAACCAACCTTTTTAAGAAAATATGGGATTTTCTTGGTGTGTGTAACATTTTCAGAAACAGAAAGGAAACTCGAACATTTTCACAAAACAAAAACCGCTTATGAACTCACCAGCGTTATGCTGATTTTCAAATCGCTTGTGTTCTCAAGTCAGCGTTAGAACAGGTACCCGAATATCCTTTTGTCCAAAGATGGAGTGCGCAGAAGACCTGTTTCATTTTGTTTATATATATATATATATATATATATATATATATATATATATATATATATATATATATATATATATACTATGTATCACAACTGTATAACTTTACTTTTGAAACAAATGTAAAACTTTTCTATATGTAATGTAATGGTTGTTCTACTTTACTTACTATGTGCATTGGATTTGATACTCAACGTGGAGTCAACCCCAAAAATGTTTCCGCCTTCGGTTTTCGGGGTGTGACAGATTGGTATCAGAGCCCTTGTTTATAGTGAATAAAGTATACCAAACCTTACATGGTATAAAACTATAAACACTAAAGGGCCTAAGTGCTTTGAATTAAAAGTATCTTCAATCTATAAGTATTTTGAAAAGTATACAAGTATACCGAGCCTTCAAGATTCGTAAATACTGATGGGTTTTGAGCATTCTAACACTTCCTAAGTGTACATGCAACCCTAATAACCTTGGATCTATGTTTGTCTAATTATCATGCTAAGTTGAATTCCAAGGCTATATTCCTATCTAGCATACATGGGGAACAATTTTAACTTGAAGAATAGATAGAATAACTTACCTTGTTGTTGCTTGTGTTCCTTGAAACCTTGTGAGCCTAGCACCCCAAGTGTGATGCCTCAAATGCTTCACACAACACCAAATGCTCTTGGAAAAACTTATGAGAGAACACACACTTCTTGAAATCGGCCAAGCCCTCTTGTTTTCTTAGTGTAGCAGATTTTGGTGGAGAATATGATTCTTATATAGTGTTGACACATCTAAGGTTACACCATGTAAACCCTAATGTGTCATGACTCTTCATTTCCATGACCCATGGGTTTGTAACTTCCATGGAGCATCCTATGGGTAGAACCCAACTTGATAATCCATGGAGCCTCTTAGCCCACTATACAAGATATGGATGATTTACATAATCAACCCATATATTTAATTAGTTCTCTTTTGACCACTTAATTAATTCTAAATTAATTATTGATCAAACTAATCAAATAATATTATTAATATATTAGAACTTATAATATATTAATAATCTCCAAATGTTATTTCTCTCATTTAGTCTATCCAATTGCATGGTGCCATGCAACCCAAATGGACCATGCTGGGTCGGGTCAAGTACATACCAGAAATAAGTTATGGACTTAGACACCTTATCCAACAAATACAAGTAGAACAAAACATAAGTAAATGGGTGTTGTATACTGTGGTTAAACCTGGGCAGTTATGTAGTCGTGTCTAGGATCAATATAGCCTGGCCAACTATATTCATTCGAGACACGGCCAACATGTGCTCGGGAGTGACTGTGGTATACGGCGTGCCTAAAACTTACCCTAATACCACAAACATCGAGCTAGTGTCGTAGCGAATCATGAAATACTATGGGAGTATTTCTCGAGCCAATCCTTTATAGAAATCCTCGTTCACGTATAGATCCTCGATCATTCCGTTAGTGATAGTTTACCTGCTTTGATAACTCTTTCCTGCTTTATCGCTTATTCGGAATATATATCTGTCATATCTCTCGATTCAATTCAGAGGACTTATCATCCTCTCTTTCTTGATCTTATTAGATCAAGATGCCTCCCAGAAAGAGACCCAGCACCAAGACCAACAACCCTCCGCCACCACCTCCTCCTGAAATTGTCCCCGTGGTATTTCAGGCAGCTGTTACCGCCGCAGTGGCAGCTGCTATGTCCCAATTAAACATCGGTGGTTCATGAGGTGGTACTCAAACTCAGGATCAAGAAAGTAATCAGGGACACCAAAAGGAGGGTTCCTATAAGGACTTTATGAATGCGAAACCAACATCCTTCGATGGCACTATAGGTGGCATTTCCTTATCCCGATGGTTCGAGAAAATCGAATCCATCTTTGAAATTTGTGCCTGTGCGGAATCTGATAAGGTCAAGTTCGCAGCCTGTACCTTCATTGATAAATCCTTGACTTGGTGGAATGGCCGAGTCAAATCCCTGACCCTACCCGTAGCCAACGCCATAGGCTGGGAAGCCATGAAACAACTCTTAATAGCCGAATACTGTCCCCGTGGTGAAATGCAGAAACTAGAGCACGAGCTCTGGAACCTGAAGATGAAAGGTTCCGACATTGTTGCATACACTTCCCGATTCGATGATCTCGCACTTCTCTGCCCGGGACTAGTCACTCCTGAAAGTAAAAAGATCGAGAGGTTCATTTGGGGGTTAACTCAACCAACAAAGGGTCATGTCTTAGCTGCTCGTCCGGATACCTATGATAGTGCCAAGACTTTAGCCCAAACCCTAATTGATCATAGTGATGATGTCGAGGAAACCACCACCGCTTCTGAGCCGACTAAAAGCAGTGGTGAGAAGAGAAAGTTCTGGAAGAAGAAGAAGGGTCAATCTTCCCAAGGATCCTCCAAGAAACAACAAACTGTAGCAGTCCATGCTGCTACTACCCCCGTTGCTGTTGCTTCTGTTGTGGGATCCACAGCTCCAACTCCTACCAGCAGGTATGCTGGTAATCTCCCACTGTGTAACAAGTGCAAATACCATCACAACCCTGGCCCCTGCCGAGAATTATCATGTACCAATTATGGTAAGAAGGGGCACACGGTTCGATTCTGCAAAGCTCTGGCCCAATCGGCCAATCAGTCTTCGGGAGCAGGTGTTGGTCAAGCCTGCTACAACTGTGGTGAAGTTGGGCACTTTAAAAGGAACTGCCCCAAGAAGTCTACAACCGATAACACCGGGAGAGTCCTAGCCATAGGACGGGAGGAAGCGGTCGCCGATCCCACTTTTGTCTCGAGTACGTTCCTTCTCGACAACTCATATGCTAGTATTCTTTTCGATTCGGGTGCTGAAAGAAGCTTTGTTAGTCATTCGTTCAAACATAACCTAAAACATAATCCCCAACCATTAACTGAAACGTTTACCGTCGAGATGGCTAACGGTGAGAAAGAAAGCGCTAACGAGATATTCGTAGGTTGTACCCTTACCCTGAATGACCATTCATTTCCTGTCGATCTCATGCCGGTTTCCATAAAGAGCTTTGATGTCATCATTGGCATGGATTGGTTGAGTCCCAATCATGTTGATATCCTTTGTTTCGAAAAAGCCATCCGTCTCAACCTTCCTTCGGATCAAACTCTCGTAATCTATGGTGATAAACTCAGTTCCAATCTTCGTATCCTTTCCTGCATCAAAGCTCAAAAGTTCCTGCGAAAGGAGTGCATTGCATTCTTGGCCCATGTAATCAACGAGAAACAGGAAGTTAAAGACCTCGCAAGCATCCCCGAAGTTTGTAACTTTCCTGATGTGTTTCCCGAAGAGCTTCCAGGAATTCCTCCCGAGCGTCAGGTTGAATTCCGTATTGACCTAATTCCTGGAGCTACTCCCGTAGCGAAGTCTCTGTATCGCTTAGCTCTAGCAGAAATGCAGGAGTTATCCAGCCAACTCAATGAGTTGCTCAGTAAAGGATTCATTAGACCGAGTTCCTCACCCTGGGGAGCTCCGGTATTGTTTGTCAAGAAGAAGGATGGATCCTTTCGGATGTGTATCGATTATCGCGAGCTGAACAAGTTGACCGTCAAAAACCGATATCCTCTTCCACGAATAGATGACCTCTTCGATCAACTCCAGGGAGCCAGTTACTTCTCCAAGATAGACCTTCGATCAGGGTACCATCAGCTACGAGTTCATGAGAGTGATGTGTCCAAAACAGCTTTCAGAACTCGGTATGGACACTACGAGTTCGTAGTGATGCCCTTCGGTCTAACCAACGCACCGGAAATGTTCATGGACCTAATGAACCGGGTGTGTCGTCCCTATCTGGACAAGTTCGTCATTGTATTCATTGATGACATACTTGTATACTCCATAAGCGAAGAAGATCACAAACAACACTTGAGGTTACTGTTGGAAACCCTTAGATCCGAGAAGTTGTACGCGGAATTTTCCAAGTGTGAGTTCTGGATTCGGAAGGTAACTTTCCTTGGTCACGTGATAAGCGAGGAAGGTATTCATGTAGATCCTTCCAAGATAAAGGCAATAGAGAATTGGTCAGCACTGAAGATGTCACACCCCCAAACCAGAATGGCGGAAACATTCGGGGGTGGATGACTTCACGTAGTATCACAACCATTGAATATTGTAAAGAAAGTAACACAACCATCACATATATAATGAAAACGTATGTTGTTGCGTTATACATAATAGCAAAAGAATATTACAATGAGATGATAAATGTTCAATAATAAAACATCTTTAGTGTTTCCTTCTCCAAAAGCTGGTAGTTACCTGTATTACTGATTCCCTGAGAAATACAAGTGGTTTCGAAAAAGTGTCAACAATTAAGTTGGTGAGTTCATAAGTGTTTTGCATTGAAAAGTATGTCCTTTTTGATAGTAAATCGATGAACGAGGTTTTCAGAAAATCCAATATTTTCTATAGATGATTTGAAAAGTTTCCCGTGTTGGAGTGCATTAGTGTTTTCCATGCTTGAATAATAGTGATAACATTTGTATTGGCAATAAAATGGAAAACTGAAATGCATGTATGAATCTCGTAAATCTAACTTGTTTTTATACTTTTATGTGAGTTTTATAACCATGCTATTGACAATGATGGCCTGTAACAACGTTCTTCAGGCGTTGGAACTGTTATGACATTTGTCACCCCAGGCCTGCCGGCCTAGCTGTAGCTAACAGCTTAGGTGTGGGATTGTCAATCCCGTATAGATCTATACACAAGTATCACGCTCCCCCTACAAGGGATTATGGTATATAATACAGGACTTAATAATGCATACTCGAACGTACGTGAAGCTGTCTCACATTACTAGGTATAAACAGATTTACGATGATAAAAGACTGTACTTCTTTTGAAAGCATTTCATTTGTCGAGATGTATATGTAAAATGTATGAATCACTTGAATACTATGCTCATTATAGTTTGTCAAAAGTATGTTCCCATTTGGTAATAACAACTTGGTGATATAATATCCCTTTAAAACATAAAGTTATTTTTGTATCAACACTCTATAAGAATGATATTATAAAAATAATACTTTGATTTGTAATGTACTTGTATTTCCCCCCCTAAAACGTGAAAAGAATTGAAAAGTAGGGGTATGAACTCACTCGTTTCGAAGAGAGAGGCTAGGGTTGAGCAGAACTTCGTCCGCGGATGGTTGCGTCGTCGGGCTCTTCGGGGATCTCTGCAGCGTAAATCTTCCGTCGGGGGCTCGAGTGCGGAAACCGAGGTCGTCGGGATAGCTTCTTATGCTTGGAAGTGTGTGAGAGTAACTGGGGATTTGAGAAAGGTGTGCAAAGACTCGAGCTCATGCCATCTATTTATAGTGCTGGAAGAGTGAGTACGCGGGGCGTAATTTTGGAGTACGCGGCGCGTACGTCGTTACGCTGGGCGTAATATGGCGTCATGGATTACGACTCCTGGCTAGCTAAGCGTAGCTTGGGCGGGCCGATGGGACTCGACTCTGGGTCTAGTACGCGGGGCGTACTCCCAGAGTACGCGGGGCGTAATCCCTGCTTCCGACTTCTAAATTCCGTAACTTTCGCGTACGATCTCCGTTTTTCGCGTTCTTTATATCCACGCGTAGGTGAGATTATGCTCTACAATTTTCATTTAGACTCCGTCGGCTAGTTTTGACTTTATTTTTAATGATATATTTTTAATAGGCCGGGCCTCCTAAAGTTCGTTAAAAATTCATAGGTTCTTTATTCGACGTCGGTTTTCGTCTGTCTTTTTATTGTTTTATTACTACTGAGGAGATCTTCAACTTTCGTTTAGGTTGCGTTAGCTAAATAACACTCGATCTTCAATCCGAGTTTTTAGCCCTCTACTACTGTTACGAAACTTTGAAAATTCGTAACTTCTTCATACGAGGTCCAATTTGGGCGATCTTTTTATGTACGTTCACCTTTCAACGAGATCTACGACTTTTGTTTAGATACTTAAGGCTTAAAATGCATTTTATTGAGATTCTACTTTTTTTACGTCAAATAATGTTTTAACGTCGCGTCGTAAATATACGAGTGGTTATAATTTCTTCAATATAACCCGGTTTTGAGCGTTCTTTATGTTTTTGGAAACCTTGGCATGATATCTAATATTCGATGCATCCCAACTTAGATACTTGAACACTTTATTTTCGAGGTTAATTTCGTTTTTTTTAGCTTTCGAGTGTTTACAATGCTTTTTGGGAAAAATAGGGTTGTCACAGAAGACACCCACAGAAATCCGGCAATTCTTGGGTCTCGCCGGTTATTATCGGAGATTTATCCAGAACTTTTCCAGAATCGCCAAACCTCTAACCACTCTAACACAAAAGGTGTACTCTTTTGTTAGAGTGATAAGCAACAAACCGCATTCCAGACGTTGAAGAAAGCCTTGTGCTACGCGCCTGTTCTGTCCCTACCCGAAGGGACAGAGGACTTCGTTGTCTACTGCGATGCGTCCAATCAAGGCTTAGGCTGTGTGCTTATGTAAAGAGGAAAGGTGATTGCTTATGCCTCTAGACAGCTGAAAGCACACGAGGTCAACTATACCATGCATGACTTGGAATTAGGAGCTGTAGTCTTTGCATTGAAGATTTGGAGACATTACCTCTACGGAACCAAGTGCACGATCTTCACTGATCACAAGAGCCTGCAACACATCTTTGATCAGAAAGACTTGAACATGAGACAACGACGATGGGTAGAACTACTCAGTGATTATGAGTGTGAAATCCGTTACCATCCCGGCAAAGCCAATGTGGTAGCAGATTCCCTTAGCCGAAAGGAAAGTTCGGTCCGCAAAGTGAAGAACCAGATGATGACCATCCATTCCAACTTACCCATGCAAATCCGAGAAGCCCAGTTTGGGGATTGGACTCCATGGTCGATGAGTCGCTGTGCCAGCCGCTTGGCACTGTCGAAAGTAGTGGGGTTTGATGATAGCACATTTCCTTGGTACGGAGGCACCAGCCCCCATATGTACCTTTCGATCTTTTTCCCTTCAGTGGGAACCATATTGGGGAAGAGAGCCACCAGTTCACTGAATCTAGCGGTATAAGTGACTATGTTGGAGCCCTTCATGGTTAGGCCCCATAGTTCTTGCTCTAGTTTCTGGATTTCGCCCCTCGGGCAGTACTCCTCAATCATGAGGTCTTTCATTGTTTCCCAGCCCATGTCGTTGGCTCCGACGAGAGTTAGAGCTTTAACGTGGCCGTTCCACCACGTTAGGGCTTTTCCTTCAAAGGTGAAGGTGGCATATTTAACCTTGCTCGCCGCAGGGCATGAACAAATTTCAAAGACCAATTCAGTCTTCTCGAACCATTGCGAGAGGGCAATGACTCCGCCGGTTCCATAAAAGGACTTCGGCTTACAGTTGGTGAAATCCTTGTAGGAGCATTCTCTTGTGCGCACATGGATTTCAGCATGAGTAGATTCAATAGGGGTTCCACCTTGGCTGTTGTTAGTTGAGTGATATTGAGCCATGGCAGTTGCCACTACCGCAGCTACTGCAGCATTCAGAGCCGCAGTATCGATGACCGGAGGAGGTGGAGGTGGAGGAGGTGCAGTGTTACGTCTTGTTGACTTACGAGGAGGCATCCTTTAGATATAAGTTTATAAAGACAGATACAATGGTAAGAATCAATTGTAAGCAAGGTGAGAGTGACACATGGACTAAATAGCCATAGTCCAACAGTTGAATGAGTGTACGAATTGAGGTCACAATAGGGAAGAATAGTAGGAAAACACAAGTGTAAAGATTTTCTCACAGATTAGATAGCTGTCAATATTACTGGTATTATTGATGTAGTGTGTTCAGGGAAAAATTGACCTAACAGTAGGTCTTACATCATACCATACGGAAAAGTTTGACAGTTACTAGATTCCTAGTTAGCGTACTGAAAGTTAGGAATATTTTACAGACAAGCGTTACTAAAAGCCCAGATACTAAAGGCTATTCCTTAATGCAAAGGCAAAAATGTACTAGACATCTTCTAACGACGACGAGAATTTCTAGGGCGAATCCTCATATCTGCCAGTTGGCGAACTACTTCTTGAAGGTGTCGATCGTGAGCTCTTTGGCGAACTCGAAGTTCTGCGACTTCGGTGGTCAATTGTTGTCGCAGTGCGTCATTGGTTCTCCTCGTCCATTCGAGTGCTTCTTCTAGATGTCGAATACGGACGGTATTAACGCCTGAGTTGGCATCAATTTCCATGACCCGGTCGATGGCTGCTCGACCTTGTTCGACGTTTCGAGCAATTCTACGGACCATGACTGGCAGAGTTCTATCCGCAGAACCACCTTAGCTAACGTTGTAAAAGCTTCGGTCCCCAAAGTAAGGTAAGGGTTGACCCTGTTCGTCGCTCCAGCGATTCAAGTTGTTTACCCACAAGGGAGTGGGACCTGGAAATGCTGGTCGGAGATTGTTGTTTGGGGCTTGACCTACGGGAGGTAGATTGTTGACTTCGGGTTCCGAGTCAGAACCATCAGAAAAGCCTTCAGCTTCATGATCATCCAAAGGAATCGGGTGATCATCTTCCAGTTCCTCTTCCAGCCATCCCACATTGCTGTGGTTGGGGAAGTACGGGTCTCCGGGGATATGGAATCCAGCCATTGAATCTATGCAAGAATAGGGATAAGGAAATAAGTAATAGACAAACTAACTCGATAATTATTAGATGATCTTTATTAGTTACACCAACACTTGTTTAGTGCATACCAGATATATATACTCATGACATGATAGCCCTTCGAATAAGTGCATCCTAACTTTAAGCCCACAATCAAACAAGAAAAGGAAATAAAGCAAAGATTTATAGATTCTTAGGCTATGACATCCTAGGCAAATATACCTGTAATGTATCCACTAAGCAACAATTGACATACAAATACTGATCTTTAATCCTTAGATAAGTGATTATTATAACACACAATACTCCTATAGTATTTAAACCTATGCTCTGTTCTAGTGTTCCTATTGTAGTAGTGTTGGTAGGTTTTTAGACTTGTTAACATATCACAACCATTCTAGGGCATATGCTATCACTCCTCGGACCAGCATAGTTGATCAGGCTATGCCATTCCCAAGACTGACCATACATCCCCGAGCTTACCTGTGATATTTAACAATCGTAATACTTTTGTTCTTGTCATTGTGACACTGATTTTAGTATGAATGCAGCCTAGCATACTTAATTAGATATTTTGGTATTTAACGTATAGACTCTCGGTCAGAGTGTTTTAATCCCAAATGGGTTTATAGTTAGTATATCTTTTATGGGTTGATATACTCAATTCACTATAAACAATGCTCTGATACCAATCTGTCACACCCCAAAACCGAGAACGGCGGAAACGTTCTGGGGCGGAGGAGGTCATGTAAAGTATCACAACACAGTAGTAGTAAACAAGAAAACAACATCATCCATCGCATTAAATATATAATTTTAATACAAGTGTGTTCTGTACAGTTATAGACACCAAAAATAATGTAAATCAAAATAAAGAGATGAGTCTTGAATGCGCTCCATCTTCTCAAAAGCTGGTCTCAGTACCTGTCTACTGATGACCTAAGAATACAAATTATTTTGAAAGCGAGTATCAGCATTAAGCTGGTAAGTTCATAAGTATTTTAGTGTCGGTGTTTGTTATCAAAACGTTTGAACATGTCTCAAGTGTAAGTTTGTAAAATGTATATAGATGTTTGTAAAAGTTTGAATCTCTCAGAAAAACCTATATCTTCTATTAAAGTAGCCTTCTACCAAGGCTTAACTGTTTTGTATGTTCGTTTGTTGTAAAAGTGTGTAATTTCCCAAGTGTAACTATCATTAACAAAATATAGTTTGTACATTAATGTTTAAGTGAAATAATCACTAAATGTATGTAATGGGTAAATTAATGTAGTACTGTAGTGTTGTATTATAGGAACTACTGTTGTACTAACTACCTTAAACCGGATTTATATTAAGGTATCATGTGATTAATTGTACCATACTATCGACTGAGTAACAACGACAAATGTAGGTCGTAAAAAGGTATGACGTTTGGCACCCGCAGACCTGCAGGTCCGGCTGTAGCTAGCAGCAAGGTGTAGGATAGTCAATCCAGTATAGATCTATACGCAAACTCACGCTCTCCCTCCAAGAGACTCTGGTTACAACTCGGGCCATGACATTTAAGGCATGCTCCGATACAGTGGATCACATTTATGTAAGAGTATGTATGTATATGTAATGTATTGTTCCTGTTCTAGTATCGTTGTATATGTTCTCTTCCTGGTATAGTTGTATATGTTCTCTTTCTAGTATAGTCGTATATGTTCCCTTTCTAGTATAGTTGTATATGTTCTCTTTCTAGTATAGTTGTATATGTACTCATAGTAATGTAATGTATATGTTCTCATAGTAATAAGTATTGACTCATGAATGAATTGACTCATTGATCTAGCAATAGTATAAGTGTAATCCTGTGTTACCCCGATGGTAACTTACTAATGATGTAACTGATACGCATGAATATGGAAGTACTTTTATGTCTATATATGCACATATGATATATAATTAATATTGAAACGACCCTCGGACGGCTACCCGACATCCCACCAGACCACATCCAAATCGAGGAAAAGGAAATAGGGTGGATGGCCTTCCTAAACCTTTTAAACATTTCTTATATATCTATGCATATATGGACATGCAATTTATAAGAAGTATAATAAAATAAAAGTATTTGATAAGTAAAAGAGTTTTTAAAACATTTTGAAGTAAAACAGTTTGAAACAGTGATAAAATCATTGGTTTTATAGTTATTAATCACATGTGATTGATGTAATAACTATAAGTATTCAACTTGTATTCCCCCCCCCCCCCCCCCCCCCCCGTAAAAGCATTTAAAACATTTAAAAGTATTTCAAAGGTTAATTAAAGGGGTATGAACTCACCTGTAGTGAGTGGTTCTGATGACAAAGTTGGATTTGATGCTAGGTGTCAAGTAGTGACTTGAGTACACACTCGAATCCTATTTAGCATATATTGAACATGTATGAATATAATTAGTGTTATGGACGACTAAATAATGATTTTGGGACCACCTTAGGGACTAGTAAACACTTATAATGAAGTGTTATAATCACATATGATTGTATGAGGGTTTATAAGGCTATACAAGAGGGTGTATGGCCAAAATACACACTATATATGTGTGTGCGGCCAGGTGTGCCGCCTAGTGTGCTGCCAGCACATGTGTGCGGCCATGTGTGTTGCTAGATGGTGTGTGCTGCCATGTGTGTAGCCAGATGGTGTTCTTGGTGTTCTTGGTATTCTTGGTACCTTTTATGAAGATCTTCAAAGAGAATGGATGATACTTGAGAGGATTTCGTGTTCTATGCTTGAAGAAGTGAAGGAAGTGTTCAAAAATGATTTAAGTGTGGTATATATAGGTGGAGTGTGCGGTTGGGAAGGGTGTGAGGCCGCACACTCCATGTGTTGGAGTGTTTGGCCCGGTTTTGATTCCTACACTTCGAGTTAACCCTTTTTAACACTCCTACCTTGATTATATCACATTTAGAACGCTTCATTAGACTCTAAAGGGTACTACTATATAGTAAAATAAGTCTAATATTGGAAAGAATTGAAGAGTGCATGCGAGAAGTTTTTCGGGTTGTCACAGAAGATCATTCAAATCCGAGAATGACTGAAAGCTTCATGTGATCGCCAAAAGAGTTATGATGATAACCGTCGGAAACCATTAGAATTCCAGGTTGGAGACTGTGTCCTGTTGAAGGTCTCACCCTGGAAGGGCACTGTACGCTTTGGTAAGCGTGGGAAACTTAATCCTAGGTACATTGGACCCTTCGAGATCCTCGCCAGGGTCGGTCCGGTAGCCTATAAACTTCGTTTACCTCACAAGCTCAGTAACATCCATCTCGTCTTCCATTTTTCAAATCTCAAGAAGTGCCTATCCGATGATACCCTAGTGATTCCTTTAGACGAGATCGAGATCGATGAAAACCTCAACTTCGTGAAGGAACCGATCAAAATCATGGATCGAGAAGTCAAACGTACGAAACAAAGTCGTATCCCGTTAGTGAAGGTTCGCTGAAATGCCAAGCGGGGACCGGAGTTCACTTGGGAGCGGGAAGACTCAATGAAACAGAAGTATCCGCAACTTTTTCCAGATCCATGATTTGTATCTTGTCTTGTATCTTAAATTTGAATTTCGGGACGAAATTCCCTCTAACGGGGGGGGGGGGGGGGGGGGGATAATGTAACAACCCGAAATTCTGTATCACTTCTTGTAACTCAATTTGTAATCCAATTCAATCAACCAACCGTCGTTTTCAAATCCGATTCCGATTTCGTCGTTTAATTAAGTCATTAACTTATATTGATCTAAAATGACTTAATCGGTGTTTTAGTGCAATTAGAAATCATTCTAACACCCCATTCTAGTGATCGAAACATTTCTAAAATCGACCATATCGGGTTACGGCAACTTGGTCGGGTGCGACCAAAAGCCCCGTCTAACGCTGGTATCGGGTAGAATTCCGCCGTGTCCAATTCCCGAACACTATTTAAAGTGTTCAAAGCTTCCATTTGAAGCTTTTGGCCCTCTTTCATTACTCTCTCTAACCTCTCTCCTCATCCAAAAAATCAAGGTCCAAAACAAAGATTTAAGGCTCCAAAATCAAAGAGATAACATTCCTAACTTGTTATTCAACCTCTTTAACCTTCAAATCTATGTTTAAACTATGAATTAGGACCTGGAACATGTGTTTACGGCCAAGGAGCATGCTTGGGCCAAAAACACATAAAAATGGGGTTTTTATGCAATTTAACCCTTCCAAATCATTGTTGGGACTTAGATACGACCTTGAGGCTTGCAAACCTGGACTTGAAAAAAAAAATTAAACTTAGATTTTGAGGGTTAAACATGAGTTTACGGCCAAGGCATGTGCTTGGGCCGTAAACCCCTCAAACATGGGGAGTAAACTCCTTTAGACATGTTAGAATGCCTTGAAACTTAACCAATAGCCTTGTGGTAAATCCTAGAACCATCTAAAAATAGTTTTGGGGTCTTAAACATAACAAAACACAACATATAAGAGTTTACGGCCATAGAACATACTCCTGGGCCATAAACTCCTAATTGGGTGTTAATTGATGCCTTAAAGTGATACCAAGCCTTGGAAAATTATCTAGAATCACATGTGATTGTTCTAAGTGCCATGAAATAAATATACATAAACATGGGAGAGTTTATGGCCGTAAAATCCAAGTTTACCGCCATGAACTCCCTTAAATATGGTATAAGTCCATTTAATCCATTCCAAGGCATTTGAGAAATTCATTCCAACAATCCCCATGTCCAAACAAGCCATTAAACACTCAAAACCACCCAAACATGAGTTCACGGTCGTGAACTCATGTGTGCATGGGTTTTATGGCAGTAAACTCCCTAAAGTGTTTACTCTCGGGGAGTAAACTCAAATCCCAAGTCCCTCGTACCATTATACGTCCGTAGATGTCACCCGGGTCACTCCAAACACTCGTTTTGAGGTGTTTAACCTCATTGGAGTGTAATGTTCCATCTAATTAGTGATTTTAAATCTAATTAGATATATATGGACATTATTTCATTTTACATAGGGACATCGCGAGTAATCAAACCCCGAACCAACGTTTAAGTGTCCGAAACAGTCGCAATTCCTCGTCTGGTGAGTTCATACCCCTACCCTTTTCACTGTTTTTCACTATTTTCAGGGGGGAACACAAGCAAAGTACAAGGTATTAATTGTACTCAAAACTTGTTTTCGTGTGTTTGTTTCACATTTTATATGCTTTTAACACTGATTGATACAACTGATAACCGTTTGAACATGCAGATCACGTAAACATATTATTTGTGAAATGGGTTTATAAACTATTATGTTTTATATATTTCACAAATGGTTTCTACATTTTATCAGTTAAAAGCATGTCATTAGAACTTTTGAAACATAAAACTTGTACACTGTATATCCTTGGTAACACTGCACAAAGATACGCGAGTGGAGGATTATCATATTATTACTAGTAAATTTGTTAGTCCTGTATGATTGGAGACACGTCCTCGACGAACACTCCACAGAGATACGCGAGTGGAGGACTACACCCGTAACCAGAATCTCTGGGATTAGAGAGCGTGACTTGAGTGTATAGATCTATACGGGGCTGACTACCCCACACCTGGCTGTAAGCTACAGCCGAACCGAAATGGTTCAAGTGTGACGAAAGTCATAAGGTGATGTGGACTACTTATTGCCACATTTAGTCTATCGTATGGTTATGGAACTCGCAATTAGGATAACAGAGATTTACTTAATAGTAATAATGAATAACTTAACATATTTCACAAGATAACCAAGTTTCAGTATACATCATTCACATTGGTAACCAACATTCAGGAAAGTATGGGACTTTCCTGGGGAAACATTGAACATAACCAAGTTTTACAGAATACATCCTTTACATTGATAATCAACATTCAGGAAAGCATAGGGTTATCCTGGGAAACGTTTACATAACTAGAAAAGTGTAATAAACCGGATAACTTTACATCTTTTACAATTGGTAAAACACAATCAGGAAAGTATGGGACTTTCCTAGGAATACATTAGTACGTAACCAGAACAGTATAACAAACCAGATAACATAACTGTACATTTCCACAAGAGTAAACGTGTTTTCAGTGTACAACTTTACTTTACATGTTGAGAACAAAAACCAACCTTTTTAAGAAAATATGGGATTTTCTTGGTGTGTGTAACATTTTCAGAAACAGAAAGGAAACTCGAACATTTTCATAAAACAAAAACCGCTTATGAACTCACCAGCGTTATGCTGATTTTCAAATCGCTTGTTTTCTCAGGTCAGCGTTAGAACAGGTACCCAAAGATCCTTTTGTCCAAAGATGGAGTGCGCAGAAGACCTGTTTCATTTTGTTATATATATATATATATATATATATATATATATATATATATATATATATATATATATATATATATATATATATATATATACAATGTATCACAACTGTATAACTTTACTTTTGAAACAAATGTAAAACTTTTCTATATGTAATGTAATGGTTGTTCTACTTTACTTACTATGTGCATTGGATTTGATACTCAAGGTGGAGTCAACCCCGGAAATGTTTCCGCCTTCGGTTTTCAGGGTGTGTCAGTAAAAGCGATATCTCGGCCGCTCGATGATTTGATTTGACTTATGTGTCGGGCCCGGTCAGAACTGAATTGATATGTTCGATTAAGTTCTGTGTCAAATAAATCAAAGATCAAGAAACCTAAATGCTTG
Organism: Lactuca sativa; assembly: GCF_002870075.4. Classification (NCBI taxonomy): domain Eukaryota; kingdom Viridiplantae; phylum Streptophyta; class Magnoliopsida; order Asterales; family Asteraceae; genus Lactuca; species Lactuca sativa. The sequence goes on from NC_056624.2 coordinate 225,647,170, forward strand.
ACTAATTATTCCATAGAATTGTCAGCGTGATATCTAACAGAGGACTGTACGATCCCTTATCTAAAGGACAAGATTGATTAGATCAGAGTTTGACAGCGTCTTTGAGAGCTACGATTGCAAATCGAATTGTACTTGTGCATATAGTTACTAGACTTATCCAAGTGGGAGACTGTTGGAATAATGTCTAAGGCTGCAACTATATTAGGCAAGTATTTGACCCGATTGTGCATGGTCCATTTGGGTTGCCTTCACCATAGCAACTTGATAGGATGATTTATTATGAAAGAATAAATATTATTAATATATTATGAGAATAATATATGGAATAATAATATTGTTATTTGATTAATATAAGTCATAAATTAATTGGTATTAATTTGGTGACTTAAAGAGATTAATTAAATAAGAGGGTATAAACTGTCAATTGTTTGATAGTTACACTTTAGACTGTAAATCCTTATTGGATAGAGGTTAGACGAATTCTAGAGCTAAGGATAGCTCAAAAAATCGTCCAAGGCTATCTATGGTAAGGATATGGATTGCTTTAAGGAAAGATTATCCAACTAGGGTTTAAGGTGAAACCCTTAAGGAGTCTACAAGTATAAATAGACCCCTGGCCGAATTTCATCCCTCTCCTCTCTCTCAAATCATCTTCTTTGTTATTTGGTGTTTGTAAGCCATTAGAGGAGTGACAATTGTGACTCTAGAGCTCCAAGACAACAAGATCAAACAAGAGATTCAAAGGTAAACTTCTAGATATGATTTTGTATTGTTCTTATACCTAATTAGTCATTAGAAGTCTTGGATTCAAAGCATGTTTAATTAGAAAGCCTAGATCCAAGCATTAGGGTTTTGCATGCACACATAGGAAAGTTCTTATGGCTAAAACCCATGAGCAGGGTCAACCCACAAAGACACAGAACAAATGTTTATACCTTTTTGCGGAAGGTACAATAATGGTCACATAAATGGGGGGTTAAACAAGAGGATAAAGCAATATGTAAATGATGAATTAAAGGAAACAAATTCAGGATTTGTGAGAACTCTAACTCTATGCAAGACAATTTAACAATGCGATTCCAAGGATGAAATGATATCTCAATTCCACATAAGTTGTTACTTGAAAGTGTTAACAAGCTTTAACACTTCCCATTCACCAAGTTGTCAAATTCAAAACAAGCTCTTTGAAAATAACCTAGCCTTCTAATTTAAGTCTAAACAAGCTCTTAGATAGAAATCAAAAGGTTGCAATAAGATTTATGTGAATGTTTAATACTCCTCACAAGCTCGGGAGCATAAGAGTATGTTAATAAGATTGACAATAAATTCATTCAATGGAAATCAATTTAGTGTTTGTTACTTAGTCCAATTCACAAAACAATTACGGATTTTGCAATTAAATAACTTGAATGACCTAACCCTAATTCAAATGGCCAATAAGAATCACAATTAGAATCAAACATTCAATTGAAACAAAATCAAATTCACTAGGTAGGAATTGGAAGCAAACATCAAATCACATGATTGAAATCACAACTAAAAAGTCAAGAAATGAAGTTGGAGAAACTAGGGTTCTAGCCACTCATGACTAGAACAAGATCACAAATCCATAAAATGAAATTAAAGTTCTTACAAAATGAAATCAAATGTTTCCAAGTGTTAATCAACTTCAAAATCTTCAAGAAAATCTCCTTTTCTGCTCCAAAAATCGACCCCCTACGTAAAAAAAACCGGTTCCCCCTTTCAAGAAAGGTGAAAAACTGCTTTAAAACCCACATTTTCGTTTATACGGCCCGCGTAAATTAACATCGTCGTTTACACGGCTCGCATAAACGAAAAAAGCACAACACTCAAGAGTCTTCGTTTACACGGCTTGTGTAAACACAAGGCTTCCATTTACACGGCCATGTAAATATCTGAAAAGCCAAAATCTTTAATTCTTTGATATCTTCCTCCTTGGTGTTCCACAAGTCCCGAAATTTTGTCTGCAACTCTTATTTACCTCCTCAAACAAGATCCTGCCTCCAAAAGTCCCTAAAATATCACAAAAATGTGTGAATGAAATTGCCTCATGAAAAATCCCGAAAAAGACGCAAAATGCATGAGTTTAAACCTAAATACAATGCACTTTTATGGAATAAAACTACAAAATTGGTGCATAAAATGCACCTAACATGGTCTATTAGGGAGATGGGCCTAATTTGGAAAATTGGGCCAATTATGGGCCTTGTATATTTGGACCTTTTTGGATCAAGATTGGATTGGGCTTTAGCCCAGTTAAGGAATAACTAATGGACAATTATGAGTTAAGAGATTTAAGGTGAAAATCCAATTATTAATTAGAGGTTTATCTATTATGATAGTTCGAGGTTTTCATGAGCTCGCAGCCGCAGGTTCTATTTAATTCGTCAGTGTGAGGTGAGTTTTCCTCACTATACTTATGGGTCGAAGGCACCAATGTCGGCCATTGTTGGATGTTTATCCTAGTAGACTGTTGTTATGATGCTATGATCTGTTAGATCTGTATCCTGATAGATAGGATGATGTCGTGCTTAGTAATCTGTTAGATCTACATGTTTGTCTGTAGACTGGTTATGTGTTTAAATGTAATATATATATATATATATATATATATATATATATATGTGTGTGTGTGTGTGTGTGTGTGTGTGTCGACATGTATGTGTGTGGTTGGGTTGAGGTGGTCCTGCTTTGTGTTGTAAGCTAACAGACCCAGGGCGGTATGGATAGACTGAAGGCCTACGAGGCGGTCCAGTCAGGCCGAAGGCCCGACGAGTGGTCTGGATAGGTTGTAGGCCCTGCAAGGCGGTCTAGTCATGTCGAAGGCTCAGGAGCGTTCCAGATAGGCTGAAGTCCCTGCGAGGTGGTCCAGTCAAGCTGAAGCCTCATTATACATGTTGTTATTTGTTATGTTTATGTGGTGGTATTTTGGGGAAGACTCACTAAGCTTTGGGCTTATAGTTTTTGGTTATGTTTCAGGTACTTTAGATGATCACAGGAAGGTGAAGGTTTGATCATGCACCTCCTCATGTTTTTGTGTTATGATTTTTGGGAAAAACTATGATGTGAAACTCATTTTGAAAACAATATGTAATAAATGATGGTTTTTGGTTTTATGTAAAAGTTTTAAAATTTTAAAATTTTTATGAATGTTACAAGTTGGTATCGGAGCCTTGGTTTGCGTGAATTGGAGGAACACTCGTGCGAATCCAGTCTCAAACTAAGGGAAAGATTTTCAAAATAGTTTTTCAAACGGTTTTCAAAATACTAAAGGAGGATGTGATGTGTACGATCAGCCGGAGCCAGTAAGTAGACCCCAAAATACCATACTATTGTTTGTTATTGTGATAAGCTAAAACAACATTCTAGTGATAGGCTAGGGATCTTCATGAATTGCATGATAGAATTGCCTAATTATATGATGCCTAATAGCCTAGGATCTTTTCTGTTATGGAATTGACTTCATTACTGTAGTTGCTTAGTATATGCATCACGGCTATATATATATATATATATATATATATATATATATATATATATATATATATATATATATATATATATATATATAACTAAGATCCTATAGCCTGAGAATGTTTGGTTGGCCTTATTTCCTATTCTTGTTTGATGAAGGGCTTGGGGAAGGATTAGATATTCGAATGTAGGGTCTAGTGTTATGTATGGCTAGCATATACGAGTGTTGCAGGGTTGGTAGAAGTTTCATGGATGAGTTGGGGTCAGTCGGCCAATAGTGAGATGTTAGTTTTCCTCTAGGAGTGAGGGCTGCGTGTTCATTTATGCTTGGGTATTGTTAGGGTATTGTGATGATCCTTGAGAAAAAAACACGGGTAGGTGTGGAAGGTAGTATGGGCCCGTACTACTGAAAGCACAAGACCCGTATGCATATCAAGGAAGTCACAACCCTTAGGGCTTCGTTGGGAGTTGGTTCCCCGTTATTTTTGTGTATTATCTGATATCTTCCTGATGTATTTTTAGTATGGTGGTTATGAGACGATTCTAGACCAGATCCGGGTTGGGATCGGGAGCTGGCAATCACGGTGGGCCAGCCCTGTCATAGGACCATGTCAAGGAGATCATCCATGAGGAGGTGGTTGCTATTTTCTGGGGTCAGATTCTGGAGATGTTCAGGTCTATCAAGGCCGCGGTGATGGAGTTCTTTGATGATCGCTACGCAGCCATTGATGAGACGGCTGCTGCAGCAGCTTCCGCAGCCGTGGCGATTGCAGGTGTAGGTCGGGCCTTTCAGTATCGGGACTTTGATAATATGAAGCCCCCGACTTTTGATGGAGTTCAGGACCTGATCGTGTCCATGAGGTGGCTATCTGATGTGGAGGGATAAAGGCTTGTTAGGGGCGTTCTGAACCTCCTGAGGTTTGGTGCGAAGGATTGATAAAGGCTTGTTAGGGGATCATACTCTGATGAGCAGAGGGATGCAGTATCTTGGGATTCGTTCAAGGATATGTTTCACACTCACCACATTCCACGAGTCGAGTGGGAGAGGTTGGCTCAGGAGTTTTTAGACCTAAGTCGAGGATCGGAGTCAGTAACGGAGATCACCCGGATGTTTACTAAGAAGGCGATGTTCTTCCCTGAGTTTGCTTCTGAGCAGCCTTAGATGACCCGTTATCTAAGCATGCTCAACACGAACATCATGCAGTTTGTTTCTACTCAGCGGTGTGAAACTTTGTTGGAGTAACAACAGGCCGCCAGGTGGCATGTGCTTGAGATTGAGATGTAGTTGAGAGAGCAGATGCAGGCCTTGACACAGTCGTAGCCGGCACCTAAGCTTTTCAAGGTTGTCGATTCTAGTTTTGGAGGTCAGCACATCCGCACTTATGGGAAGTGCGAGAAGGTTCATGTCGGAGCATGTTGTGACATCCCCAATTTCACGGCCAGAAAAGACCGATTTAGTTTATGCTTTTATAATAAAATCAGAGTAATCCTTTGATTAAAAGTGTTGCGGAATTTTTTCCCAAGAAAAAATATGATAAAGATTTATCAAAGCATTTCCATAGAAATGTGTTTAATCAAAAAGACTCGGGGTGTCGTGTTCGATACAAATCAAAAGCATAAACAGTACATTATAAGCCTTACAACAGTTATTTACAACTACTGGCCTATAATCCAAAAATCCCTCATCCTCATCCAAATTATGCTCTGGGTCCACTACCTGTAAAATAGAAAGCTGAGTGGGTCAGGCTTGGGAGCCTGGTGAGCATATTTCAACCCACAAATAATAATAAATTTATTAATTTCATCGGCCAACAATAAATTTATTAATTTCATCAAACCAACCATAACCCTGATTACTCATTCCCGTTATCCTCACTTTACATCCCTAAACACCTATACAAGGGACCTAGTCTAAGGATTTTATCATCGGGATAGATTTTACTGCTAAGGAGATTCCTCAGCCATATATGTCTGTAAGGCAACCATGAGGGGGATGGAGTACATCAGTGAACATCAAGCCTACAAACACCTATAGGTTGCGAGCCTGCTAGCGTTCCATTGGACTGTCTAGAAGAGTCCGTGGTCGTCATCCATACTCCGCTAGATGACTGGAACAACAACAACATCAAGATCTCTCATCATTTTATCCCACAGCAACTATTTCATCTACCCATGTTATACCCAACATATTTGTAGATAAAATATATATATAGTTTAAATCATTTTAAAACTTGTATAAAACATTCATTCAACAACCATCTCAAATAAATAATCAATATATATACACATAGCACGTAATTGTATAATATACTTCATATCTATGTGTAAGATGAAAGTGACTATACACTCACTTGATTTATTGATAATCGGGCAGCACTTTGTTTCTTAAAATGATCGTTTCTGATAAAACCGGGGGCTTTAATGAAAAACCAGGCTCTGCGAGGTTGAAGCTTCAAAACCGAAAAGATAAAATTTTTCAGGTCTTTGGGCACTTCGGGATGTGTTTCGGGTGTTGAAAATGATATCGGGGCTTCGGGGGAAGTCAAAATGATAAAAATATTGATAAAGGGGTGAAAATGTCAAATTTCTCATTCTAGCCGGCAAATCTTGCAACCCCCTACTTATAGGGTGCGAGACTGAAGTTTGAATGGCTGAGAAGACTCCACGTAGCAGCTGCGAGGCTCGGATCGGAGGGGAGACGTGGCTCGTGCGAGATTCGGACACGCGAAGGGCAGGTGGCGATGCGAGGCGAGGCCACGAGGCTAGTTATGCGAGACTGAGACAGATGGCGAACACGCGTTGGATCCGGACTTGGCCATGCTTCGGACTCATCATCAGCATTGGACACGGGGCGCTTTGCGGGTGAGGGTGATGTAGCCGAACCCCAGCCATGCGAAATTCCTCGGTTTTGATGATTTTTCTCGGTTTTTGTTTCCCAAACTTCTAAAATCCATAACTTTCACATACGGGCTCCGTTTTTTACGTTCTTTATATGCACCCGTAGGTGAAGTTATGCTCTACAACTTTCGTTTAGACTCCGTCGGCTAATTTTGACTTTATTTTTTTATTATTATTTTTAACAGACCGGGACAGGAAAATCCGTTAAAAATTCATAACTTCTTCATCCGACATCCGTTTTTGTCTGTCTTTTTACCGTTGTACCACTATTGATCAGACCTTCGATTCTCGTTTAGGTTGTGTCGGCTAAATATCGTTCGATCTTAAATTCGAGGTTTTAGTTGTCTACTGCTAAGCTAAAACTTAGAAAAATCATAACTTCCTCATACGAAGTCAGATTTGGGCGTTCTTTTTATGTACGATCTTAGTTTAACGAACACTACGAGTTTCATCTACATTGCTAAGGCTAAAAGGCACTTTATCGTAAATTCACTTTTTACGCTTCCCGGTGTCGTGTCGGTTCCGTCATGAAACTTCGAGGGTTCATAACTTCTTTGTTATAACTCGGATTTCAGCGTTCTTTATATCTACGGAGTCCTTGTTTCGGCCACTACAACTTTCTTAAAGGATATCGGCTTTATCTAATATTTATTTTCAATTCTTATTTTTATTATTAATTAAATAAATCATAATAATTAAGCAAATAAGCACATATTTCACATAATATTCACATAATTCCGCTTTATTACTTCAAAATGAGTTACAAAGGTTGACCTAGACTATTACACCATTATTAATGCTTTAGCCCAGAAACACGGGCGTTACACATGTCGATGTGGTAGTGGGTGCCACAAATGTGGCAAGGAAGGGCACTATGCAAGGGATTGCTGCCAGTCCTCCCCGGTTTTCAGTATGAGGATCAGTTACCATTGCAATCAGGTTGGCTACATGAAGGTCAACTGTCAGTTGCTCGCCGCCAAGCCGGCGGAGGCTCCCGTGCCAACTACATTGAGGATCACTGGCGGGAGTCAGGGCAGGGCGAAGCCCCAAGGGTTTGAGGTCACACTTTCCAGCTCACTGCCGAGGAGGCCAAGATAGCACCAGATGTTGTGACTGGTATGTTTCTATCCCTTACCTTATTGATTATGTTTATTTTATGCTCATACGTTGGTACCTATGTTAAGTATGTTCCTAGTGAACTCCTTGTATGCTTTAGTGTTGTTTGACTCAGGTGTGAGTCAGTCTTTTGTTTCTCGGTCCTTCAGTAGAGTGTTTGCTTTGCCCAAGGGGGAGTTGGAGTGTCCATTGCGAGTTTCTATCGCCAATGAACACGGGGTTTCTCCTTCTTCTGTTTATTAGGGATGTGTTCTTGAGATCTTTGGGGTGTCCTTTCCGATAAATTTGATTCCGATTCCTATGGGGGATGTCTGTATGATCGTGGGTATGGACTGGCTGATCCGTTTCGGTGCCATGATCGACTGCAAGGGCCAGCGTGTGGTAGTTCGAAGCCCGAGTGGGGGAAAATAGGTTATTTATGGAGAGGGCACCAGATTGGGTTCAGGGTTTTGTTCGGCAACCAGGGGTCGACAGTATATTCAGAACGGGTGTGCTGGTTATTTGGCTTATATGGTGAATACGTGAGTTGGGGGTCAGATGTCAGTGGCTGATGTTCTGCTTGTCAGGGAGTTCACCGATGTATTCCCGGAGGAGTTACCCGGTGTGCCTCCTGAGAGGCAGGTCAAGTTTAGGATCGATCTTGTGCTAGGTGCAGCCCCTATTGCCAAGGCGTCATATCGATTGGCACCACTTGAGATGCAGGAGCGATCATCTCAACTACAGGAGCTGCTTGGCAAGAAGTTCATCTTTCCAAGCAGCTCTCCGTGGGGAGCACCGATTCTTTTCGTCAAAAAGAAGGATGGTTCACATCGGATGTGCATCGATGATAGGGAGCTGAACAAGTTGACGGTGATGAACTGTTATCCCCTTCCACGGATTGATGATCTTTTTGATCAGTTGTAGGGCGCATATTTGTTCTCCAAGATAGATCTGAGGTCTGGGTACCATCAGGTCAGGGTGAGGGAGGAGGACGTGGAGAAGACCGCGTTCTAGACTCGTTATGAGCATTATGAGTTCGTGGTCATGCCATTCGGGCTCACCAATGTGCCTACAGTATTTATGGATTTGATGAATCGAGTATGCAGGCCGTTGCTCGATCAATCGGTTATCGTGTTTATTGATGATATCTTGGTATATTCCAAGACCAGAGAGCATCATTAGGAGTACCTTCGCAAGCTCGTAGGGGTTTTGAGGCGAGAACGACTTTATGCTAAGTTCTCGAAGTGCGAGTTCTGGTTACGAGAGGTTCAGTTCCTTGGACACCTCGTTAACCAAGATGGGATTTTGGTCAATCCGGCCAAAATCGAGGTGGTGATGTAGTGGGAGGTTCCGAGGTCTCCCTCGGATATAAGGAGTTTCCTGGGATTGGCAGGGTATTGCCGAATATTCATTCAGGATTTCTCCAAAATTATAGTACCCTCTCAATCGTCTGACGAGGAAGGGGGTGGATTTTTGGTGGGGCCTTGAGCAGCAGTCAACATTTGAGATCCTTCTGCAGAGACTTTCCGAGGCCCCAGTCTTGACCCTCCCGGAGGGAATTGAGGATTTTGTAGTTTTTGTGATGCATCCATCACCAGTTTGGGAGCAGTTCTCATGCAGAGGGGGCAAGTGATAGCTTATGCTTCGCGGCAGCTGAAGTCGCATGAGGCCAGATATCCCACGCATGATCTTGAGTTGGGATCGGTGGTTTTTGCTCTCAAGATTTGGAGGCATTACCTTTATGGGGCCCATTGTACCATCTACACGGATCACAAGAGCTTGATGCATATTATGGATCAGCCGAACCTGAACATGAGGCAACACAGGTGGTTGGATGTAGCCAAGGATTATGATTGTGAGATCCTTTACCATCCGGGTAAAGCGAACATGGTAGCGGATGCCTTGAGCCATAAGTAGGCTGAATCTTCCATTGAGGTGGCGTGCATAAGGATATCCATGGATTCTCCACTTGTGGGCATGATTAGGGAGGCTTAAACTGAGGGTTTCTGAGAGTAGAATTAGAAGATTGAGAGGATCAGGGGTGAGATCACTAGCTTTATGTCGGATAGTCGTGGATTGTTGACCCGTTGTGTTCGGGTGTGGGTTCCTCTATCTGGTGGGGTCAGACAGATCGTGTTGGAGGAGGCTCATAAGTCTTGCTTTTCTATCCATTCGGGGGCCACCAAGATGTATCGGGATCTAATATTGAGTTATTAGTAGTCATGCATGAAGAGAGAGGTTACTTGGTATGTTGAGAGATGCTTGACTTGCAGGATGATCAAGGTCGAACACCAGAGACCGCATGGAAAGTTGCAGCCCCTGGAGGTTCACATGTAGAAATGGGAACATATTTTGATGGATTTTATCAGCAAGTTGCTGAAGACGACAAGGGGTTCTGACGTTATTTGGGTTATCGTGGATCGATTGACCAAGAGTGGCCATTTTATGGAAATTCGGTAGAGTTCATTGGCCGAGAAGTTAGCCGATGTGTATATCCGCGAGATCGTTGATTGCCATGGGGTTCAGGTCTCTATTGTGTTAGATCGTGATGTTCGGTTCACCTCCCGTTTCTGGCAGAAGTTCCATGAGGAACTGGGCATGAGGCTGCATTTCAACACAACATATCATCCATAGACCGAAGACCAGAGTGAGCGGACCATTCACGCTCTCGAGGATATGTTGCACGCTTGTGTTATTGATTTTGGTGGGAGTTGGGACTCCTACCTACCTCCTGCGGAGTTCTCCAACAACAACAGTTTCTACTCCTGTATTGGTGCTCTGCCTTTTGAGTTGTTGTACGGGCGGAGGTGTCGTACCATAGTCTATTGGGGCGAGGTTGGTCACAGGGTCATGGGTTAGACCGAGGTGGTTCTGCAGACTACGAAGATGATTCAGCAGATCAGACAGCGATTGCAGACTGCTCAGAGTCGGCAAAAGAGTTATGTCGACCGGTGTCGATCTGAGTTGGAGTTTCAGGTCGGTGACATGGTGTTGCTGAAGGTCTCACCTTGGAAAGTTGTGATTCGCTTCAGGAAGAGGGGGAAGTTGGGCCCCAATTTAATGGACCATTCTGGATCATCGCTAGGGTTGGAAAGGTTGCTTATAGATTGGATATTCCGGAGGAGCTCAGTCAGATCCAAAGCACTTTCCACGTATCGTAGTTGCGGAAGTGCATTTTAAACGAGGATGCTGTGATATTTTTGGATGATGTTCAGGTTGATGAGCGTCTGAACTATGTTGAGAGGCCGGTACCTATTCTAGAAAGGAAGGTGAAGGTTTTGCATAGAAAGGAGGTACCTTTAGTGAAGGTACAATAGCAACATCATAGGGGATCCGAGTGGACTTGGGAGCCGGAGGCCAAGATGCGGGAGCATTATTCGGATTTGTTTGCTGCAGCAGACTTCAAGGACAAAGTCTAGTTTGAGTGGGGGAGAGTTGTAACATCCCATGTTTACAAGTATTTTCAAATCCTTCCTTCAGTAAATTAATATGTCATGATTGGTCATTGAAATTGGTTGAATTTAGCCCTAAGAGGCCAGAGGGGTAAATTGATAATTTTGGTCGAAGGGGGAGTACGCTAGGCGTACATATGAGTATGCAGGACGTATGTATGTCCGAGTGCAACCCTAACATTTAGGGTTTGTTGGGTATTTAAACCCCATTATGGACCGTTTACCCCCATAATTTCAGCCTCCAAGTCCTGAGATCGTTTCTTAGATACCCTTGCTTCTATTTTGTGTGTGTGAGAGAGCTAAGAGTGTGTTTCTTGTGTGGTTGAAGGAGAAGAAGTTGCATCAAGGTGTTTGGAGAGTGGAGCAAGCTTGTAGGTTTGAGATCATCTTGTCATTTAGAAGCTCCAGAAGGTAAAAAGCTTCTGCCATTGTGCTTGTATTGTATAGATCTTGTTTCGATAGCTTTTTGGTACTCTTCTTGACCCAAAAGTCCCAATATTGTGCATGAGTTGTCTTGGACGTTTTGCGTTGTCCTTTCAGACCCTAGGAAGGGCTTCAAATTATAAAAATGAGGTCCCTTTGGCTAGTTTGGCTTCATGTTGCTTATAGGAGGTCTTTGTTGGATTAGTGTCTAAGTCCATAACTATTTTGGTATGTACTTGACCCGATGGTGCATGGTCCTTTTGGGTTGCCTTCACCAAAGCAACTTGATAGGATGAATTATGGAGAGAAAGGATTAAATATGGTTTATTAATATATTATGGGAATAATATATTAAAGGAGAAATCATATTGTTTAATTAATATTAGTCAATAATTAATTGGTAATTAGTTTTGTGACTAAAAGAGATTAATTAAACTTAAGGGACTGGAATTGTAATTATAAGATAATTGCAATTTGGGCCATGGATTGCCTTATATTAAGGAGTGGACGAATTCTATGGGGAAACCTATAAGGAAATCGTCCAAGGCCTTAAGGAAAGGGATCCATGGGTTGCTTAGGGCTTAAGCATCCAAATTAGGGTTTCCTTGTTAGATAGCCCTAATAGCCTCACTATATATAAGACCCTTATGACCCAAAAACGTGGGGAAGCTTCATTCTAGGGTTTCACACGTTTTATGGCAGCCTCCATCCTCTCTCCTCTTCATCCTCTTGCTTATGGTGTTTGTGAACCATTAGAGGAGTGACTTTTGTGACTCTAGGCTTTCTAAAGTCAATACAAGGAGATTTGGGATTGTTATTACTACATAACAATCAAGGTAATATCTTAAACCTATTCTTATGTTAATATGATTACTTGTATGCTAGAATTAGGGTTTATAGTCTTGGATAACTTGCATGTACAATAGAGAAACCTAGATCCAAGCATTAGGGTTTGTATGAGCACATAGGATGTTCTTAGGACCAAAACCCATCAGTGGTATCAGAGCCTAGACTGGTTTCTATTGTATTGATGCATTATATGGTTGAAAAATTCGATTTTTGTGGTTCTGGAGGCTGGACTCGCCGAGTCCATGCTGACTCGACGAGTCCACGCCAGACTCGGCGAGTCGGCTCGTCAGAAGGAGGGAAAACCGGGATTTCTTGCTGTTTTTGCTTAAGGATAGTTGCCTTATCATATTAGATCAATATAAATCCAATTTTATGATATATTTGACTATATTCTTGATCTAATTGAAGATATTTATCAATTAATAAAATATTAGTTTCCCTATGTGATAATTGATTAATTATTTTGATTAAATTGATAAATTGTTTTGCAAGAAATCATTAAATAAATCAAATATGAATAATTATGTGATTACTTGTTAATTTAGATTATTTGTTATTTGATCCTTGTGTTATGAAAAGTTTCATATTTTCCCCTTTAGGTTTTATAGTTTAAATTTGAACCCAAAAGTTTTGTTGTTTTGAAATTTAAATAGTTAAAACCCTAATGTTTTGAAAAAGGTTTCAAAACTTGCCCTCAAGTTCTGGAACTTAAATTTTGATTAATTGTTTAATTTTGATGTATATTTAAATTCTAAACCCTAATGTTTTGAAATGTTTCAAAACTTGCCCTCAAGTTTTGGAATTTAAAAGTTGATTAAAAGTTTAATTAGGAATGTTAAATTCTAAAACCCTAGTATTGTTTGGAAAAAGTTCAAATCACACCCTTATGGTTTTATTAATTAATTAAGGTGTATAATTAAAAGAGATTTAGTAAATCCATAAAGTTTTTGGTTCAAAATTTAATTGAATTAAAAGTATAATTGTTAAATTTGACCACCTAATATTTTAAAAGTGTAAAATACACCCTATACTATATATATAACATTAAAAGTCTAACATTATATATATGTATGAGTAAAAGTCAGTCTTACCGTTAGTAGGCATCATTCACGAAGTTGGTCTATAAGGGGTGTTTAAGGAAATTGCCTATAAAATGGCGATTGAATGGGTATCCACTCTTACCCACCGCACTCTTGACTAGTGGAGGGTCGTTAGCCGAACGGGTAGGATAGGACGAAAACCTTCCATTATAAGTATAATGAATTACAAAAGTAACTAAATGTTTTCATAAAATTCCCGATCTTAGTTACTTAGGCAAAAGTGAATTGATGCAATTCCATGAAATTACACTTTGTGCCCTTGCGAAGACGTTAGTGGAGCGTGTGTGGTTTACCGGCACACTAAATGGTTCTAAGCAAAGGTAGCAAAGGGTGACTCAATGTTTGTCATAGTTCGATGGAGCGTGTGTGGTTTACCGGCACATCGAATAGGTGACTGTAACATGTGGGGGCACCATGTAGTTTGCATGGTTATTCACACCCGCTTTGTGATCCTCGGCATCCCAGTCACAAACAAGAGGGGCATATCGAGATTTAAACATGCCATTGAAATGTTCAATGAATCTCAAAGGATCTAGGAGTTTTCATAGATTTAAAACTTAAATTTCTTTCTCGTTTTTCATGGTGGAAATCAGTGAATCGTCATTCACTTACCTTCAAATGTTCTGCAATTTGGGTTACGGAATCCCTCTCCCGAGTTGTAGAATATTGTGTTGGGTCCTAGCCTTAGTATCTCATTTTGGTGATTTACTAAGGACTCAATCAATCAACTAACTTGAATTCGTTTTCTCCCGTTTTGTAGATGTCAAAGTTCGACAACTATGGTCTTCCCAAATCCCGTGGAACAAGCTTTCCACATGAAGATGATATTCCACGATTTGATCGAGGAACAAGAAATCATGCTTCACATCCTCCACCTCCTCCAATTGTTCTCCCTAACCCACAAGTTCAAAGGCTTGAAAAGTTCAAGATCACTCAAGCCCTTTTGGCAAGTAAACATAAAGAAGGAAAGTCGGTGTGTGCACACGTCCTAGGGATGAAGTCACACATTGATAGGTTAAGAATGTTGGGATCCGTTGTCTGTGAGGAAATGGCTGTTGATTAGGTTCTTCGGTCACTTCCTAACTCATATAGTGAGTTCATAAGAGAGTACTATATGATGAACCGCGACGTGACCCTTATAGATCTCACCTATATGCTTATTGCTGCTGAATCAGCAATGGTTTGGCACAATAGAAAAGAAAAGTTGATTGGTGAATCTGCCTTCAAGACCTCTATGGATATAGACAATGGAAACGAAAGACATGCTATGATCGAAAGGCTTGATCATAAGAGAAAGGCAATGTCTAAAGTAGTTCCATGTCATGTTCCAAAAGAGTCAATTTGCTTTTATTGCCAAGAGAAAGGGCATTGGAGACGAAGCTGCCCCATTTACCTAAGAGATCTAAGAGATGGGAGAGTCGAAACGTATGGCTCTAATATAGGTAAAATCCATTAACTAACTCTTTTAAGCTTCTATTCTAGATTCTTAATACATAATATGATAAGATTACAATTGATGTTTTGTAGGATCGAAGAAAAGAAAGGAAGCTTAAAGGAAGAAGTGAGCAGAATCTAACCGTGAAGGAATGGATTTCGATCGCATTTCTCGAAGATTAGATTCTTGAGCTACTACTTGAAGACAGCAGTCCGAGCAGCTAAAAATGTGGAGACCCAGTTAAAGGAAAGGGGTCTGGAGAGAAACGAGGTGGGTGAGAAAAGAAAGATGGAAGGATCTTCAAGGTCCGATGAGAAGAGAAAATTTTCGAAGTATGATTCGAAGAAGCTCGAGGGAGGAGCACAATGGTGTGACAAGTGCAAAAGGAAGCACATTGGTGAATGCTCTAAAGAAATGACCTGCTTTAAATGCGGGAAGATTGGTCATTACGCCAGCAAATGCCCAACCAAAAGAGAAGTCTGTTTTAAGTGTGGCGAAGAAGGGCACTTCAAGCAAAACTGCCCAAGAAGAGAAGAGGCTATAAGGCCAAATGCACCACCAAAACCAAAAGCATTCCACATGATCCTTGATGAAGCAGATGGCAATGCAAGGAATCAGGAATGAGGATTTTATATCCAAAGATCAAGATATAAAGTAGCGATATGAAAAGTAACATGTGGTGTAGCCTATTAGAGGCATAGTATAGGGTGAACTTGAACTTTTGTGTAACCGTTTCAAGGAAATAATATAAACCCTAGTTTTGCTATCTGATGTGTTGATTGATTATGTGATTTTCTTGTATGGTGACTTGGTCGACTGCGGGACAATACTTGGGACGAGTATGAGTAAGTGTGAAAGGTAGTAGATGCATATACTACCGGAAGCACAGGACTCGCACTTGGATCAGGGAAAGTCGCAAGGTTACCAAGAAACTAGTGATTGATTCCATTTTATTCTGGTATGTCATTACCATTTTTTCGGTGATGACTAGTAAGATGGTTCTTGTTCCGACCCTAGTGGTCATGTTTAATTTGAGTTCGACTACGAGGAGTATGTTACGTGGTCTAGAGGACCAAGTTAGATGTAACATCTGACTTAAGTCAGAAGGTTGAAGTTAATGCGATTGATAGTCTCGCGCTCGTTGTTAAAAGAAGTTTGTAGGCAGAAATGCTACATGCTGAAATGTGATTATATCACATTAGAATATGAAGGAAGGTATATTCCATTTTGGAATTTAACTCTAAGAGACCTGAGTCTAAGCATTGCATCATTCGATGAGAGGTCAGTAGAGCACGACCCATCGGTCTGTTACAATAGATAAAGGAAAGTATTTATCCTGAGAAGACGAAGGAGTCCATAATAACGACTTATTTGGTAATTCGAGGGTTACGATTGAAAGTACAACATAGTACAATAAGCAGATGCAAGATTGGGCATCGTCTACGGTCAAGAAAGCCATAGAGTTAAATACTCTTTCGAGGAAACATGGAATTTACGGTTAATACTTAGGATGAAGAGATAGCGTATGGAATCATTATACAAGTTCTATTTTCGTTGATGATTCCGGGACGTAATCATCCTAACGGGGAGATAATTGTAACGCCCGTAGATCAGGGCTAGTCAATTTAGAGACGATAGGCGTCAAAAATGAATTTTTGATGAAAGATTATTTAGAATGAATAATCTTAACTAAGTTATAGTATATGTTACAAGGTTTCCGTACATATAAAGAACACCGAAATCCGAGTTATAACGAAGAAGTTATGACCTGTCGAAGTTTCGCGACAGAACCGGCACGACACAGCGCGACGTAAAAAGTGAATTTACGTTAGAGCAATATTTAGCCTTAGCAATCTAAATGAAAGTCGTAGAATACGTTAAACCATGAGCGTGCATAAAAAGAACGCCCAAATCTGACTTCGTATGAGGAAGTTATGATTTTTCGAAGTTTAGACTTAGCAGTATGCAGCCCGAATGCTCGATTTGAGACCGAGCGGTTTCTAGCCGAAACAATCTAAATGAGAATTGAAGATCTCATTAATTGTAGTAAAACGATAAAAAGATAGGCGAAAACGGACGTCGGATGAAGAAGTTATGATTTTATAACGAAGTTTTCCTGTCCCGGCCTACTAAAAATAAATAATTAAAATAAAGTCAAAATTAGCCGACGAAGTCTAAATGAAAGTTGTAGATCGTAGTCTCACCTACGCGTGGATATAAAGAACGTCGAAAACGGAGTTCGTATGAGGAAGATATGAATTTTTGAAGTTTATTTAATAAATTCGATATTTAATTTAAATAAAAATTGGCTGATATTATCCATGGGGGGAGTCAGCGACCTTATCGTCGTTACGCCCTGCGTAACCTGAGAGTACGCCCCGCGTAAATCGGCCTTCCAGACCCTATAAAAGGGAGTCGAGTGCAGCCGATTCATTTGCTAATTTCTTCCATTTTTCTTGCGTTTTTGCATCGATTTGCGTGCCAGAAATACCCCGAAGCCCCGGTATCATACTCGAGCCCCGAGGCGAGTCCCGAGATCCCGAAGATCCCGAGAAGTGCGGTTCCCGAGCCGAAGCTCTGCCCGCGAGAAGTTCGATTTTTGTAGAGATCTTCCAGATCTACCGGAGAATACTACTTCTGCGAGTCGTAGTGCTGTCCGATCATCTTCTAATCAAGTGAGTGTGTGGTTACTTTCTTCTAACGCATAATTATGAAGTATTTTATACGAAATACGTGTTATGTGTATAGTTTTGTTGTTATGTGTGTGAATGTATATTCACTTTCTTCTATCTCATAGATCTGATTTATTCTCTATGAAATACGTGTTATGTGGGTGTGCCTCATCTGTTATGTGGAATAGGTATTGAATGAGAATGTTATACAGGTTTCAAACTATGGATAAAAATATATATTTTTATCTACTAATATGTTGGGTAGAACATGGGGAGACAGTTGATGTGTGATAAACAGATGAGAGGCCCCGATGTTGTTGTTGTTGATCTAGTTATTCAGCGAGTATGGATTAGATCAAGAGGTTAGTTTAGATCCGTGAGTAGGGATCAAATCAAGAGGTCAATTTAGATCCGTGAGTAGGGATCAGATTTAGAGGTTAGTTTTAGATCCATGAGTATGGATCAGGTAAAGAGATAAACTTGCTATTAGTCCGGGAGTATGGATTAAGACTAAGTTAATTGTCCCTAGTCCGGGAGTATGGATTGGGCACAGTTATAGATCCGGGAGTATGGATCAGATATGGATTAAGATTAAGATAACTGTCCCTAGTCCGGGAGTATGGATTGGGCACAGTTATAGATCCGGGAGTATGGATCAGATCAGGATTAAGGTATAGTTAATTGTCCCTATTCCGGGAGTATGGATTGGGTACAATTATTGATCTGGGAGTATGGATCAGATCAGGATTATGGTATAGTTAATTGTCCCTATTCCGGGAGTATGGATTGGGTACAATTATTGATCCGGGAGTATGGATCAGATCAGGAGGTAGTTTTAGATCCGTGAGTATGGATCAGGTAGTTTTAGATCCGTGGGTATGGATCGGGTAGTTTTAGATCCATGAGTAGGGATCAGGTAAAGAGGAAAAATATTAGATGCGAGAGTTTAGATCGTGTCATTGTGAGGATCAATGGGGTGGGTTAAGAGTTGTCTTTATATGGTGAAATTGTGCAGGTTTGAATGTTCTATATTTATAAATATATGATATAACATTGTGGGATGAAAACCCTATATGCTCACCAGGCTCCCAAGCCTGACCCACTCAGTTTTCTTTGTATCACAGGTATTAGTACGAAGACATATTTCACAGAGAGATTTAAAGGAGATATAAATCAATTGTGTAATTAAATGTAAGTTCTGTTTATGCTTATATGTCTGTATCGGAACATGACATCCCGAGGTTTTATTATTAAATGAAAATAAATTCTCTTTGAGAAATGTTTTGATAAGTTATTATCATATTTTGTTTTGGGAACAAATTCTGCAACCGTTTTCTTTAAACAATTACTCTGATTTATAAAACAAAGCATAAACAAATCGGTCTTTTCTGGCCGTGAAAAATGGGGATGTCACAGTTGGTATCAGAGCATTAGTTTAAGCGAACTAGGAATTTGTAGGAAATTTCTAGACTTAAACTTAGAATGCTAAGTAATGATTGTGAGGAGTGTGTCTAAAATATGTTAGGTAGTACACCTAAATTGACACAAGCACTAGTTCATTTTAGGAATGATGCCTAAAATGCTTTTATGTGCTAAATGGTTTGTGTGATAGCTATATTGATGCTATTATTTGTTCGGATCTATGGTCTATTGCCGACCAGATCTGGAAACCTTATGTGTTTAGGATTCTAAGCGTACGTCTACGATATTAGAACTAGCATGTAAACGTTTCGGAGTGATAAGGATGATTTGAATATCTATCGTGAATAAGGATCTAATTTCACCTTATTGGGTGTGTAGATCAAAAATGGTGAGAACAAGAAGTGGGGTTGGAAATGCTGATGAAAACAGGAATCAACCACCTGTGGTTGAGCAAGCACCTGTTGTAGCAGCAGCACCAGAGCCGATGACAATGGCTGGGGTGCAAGCGATGATACAGATGATGTTGGATCGCCAAATGGAGGAGACAAGGCGATTACTCCAACAGAATCGTGAGGAAGTGTCACTTCAAGTGGAAGAGCCTGAAGTGAATGGAGGGCATTCAGAGGGAGGTAACTACAGTGGGACGGTTGGACGAGCAGAACCCCCAGTAGTAGAAAGGAATGACCCAGAGAGGGAAAGAAACAGGGATGGGCGTATGTATAAAAATTTCTTGGGCGCCAAACCGCCAAGTCTTTCTGGAAGCCCAAAGCCTGTTGAGATTATGGACTGGATCTCCGAAATGGAGATGGTGTTTGAGAGTTGCGACTGTAGCAACAAACAGAAGACTGTCTTTGCAGTTAGACAACTAAAGACCGGAGTCTTGAGCTGGTGGAAGTTACTGGCAGATATGATGCCTCGAGGGGAAGCCCTGAAGATGTCTTGGGAATCATTCCTGGAGCAGTTAAAGATGCAGTACTGCTCAGAGATAGATCTGATTGATCTGAACAATGAATTCCAGAACATGAAGAAAGGTAAATTGAGCATTGATGATTATGCTACTACATTTACCGAAAAGATGAAGTTATTTCCATACTTAGTGCCATCTGAACTCTCAAAAATTGAGAGGTTCGCAAATGGACTGCCTGCCGACTTTGGCCCAACGGTCAAGATGGCAACTACTTTGAAGACAGCAGTCCGAGCAGCTAAAAATGTGGAGACCCAGTTAAAGGAAAGGGGTCTGGAGAGAAACGAGGTGGGTGAGAAAAGAAAGATGGAAGGATCTTCAAGGTCCGATGAGAAGAGAAAATTTTCGAAGTATGATTCGAAGAAGCTCGAGGGAGGAGCACAATGGTGTGACAAGTGCAAAAGGAAGCACATTGGTGAATGCTCTAAAGAAATGACCTGCTTTAAATGCGGGAAGATTGGTCATTACGCCAGCAAATGCCCAACCAAAAGAGAAGTCTGTTTTAAGTGTGGCGAAGAAGGGCACTTCAAGCAAAACTGCCCAAGAAGAGAAGAGGCTATAAGGCCAAATGCACCACCAAAACCAAAAGCATTCCACATGATCCTTGATGAAGCAGATGGCAATGCAAGGAATCAGGAATGAGGATTTTATATCCAAAGATCAAGATATAAAGTAGCGATATGAAAAGTAACATGTGGTGTAGCCTATTAGAGGCATAGTATAGGGTGAACTTGAACTTTTGTGTAACCGTTTCAAGGAAATAATATAAACCCTAGTTTTGCTATCTGATGTGTTGATTGATTATGTGATTTTCTTGTATGGTGACTTGGTCGACTGCGGGACAATACTTGGGACGAGTATGAGTAAGTGTGAAAGGTAGTAGATGCATATACTACCGGAAGCACAGGACTCGCACTTGGATCAGGGAAAGTCGCAAGGTTACCAAGAAACTAGTGATTGATTCCATTTTATTCTGGTATGTCATTACCATTTTTTCGGTGATGACTAGTAAGATGGTTCTTGTTCCGACCCTAGTGGTCATGTTTAATTTGAGTTCGACTACGAGGAGTATGTTACGTGGTCTAGAGGACCAAGTTAGATGTAACATCTGACTTAAGTCAGAAGGTTGAAGTTAATGCGATTGATAGTCTCGCGCTCGTTGTTAAAAGAAGTTTGTAGGCAGAAATGCTACATGCTGAAATGTGATTATATCACATTAGAATATGAAGGAAGGTATATTCCATTTTGGAATTTAACTCTAAGAGACCTGAGTCTAAGCATTGCATCATTTGATGAGAGGTCAGTAGAGCACGACCCATCGGTCTGTTACAATAGATAAAGGAAAGTATTTATCCTGAGAAGACGAAGGAGTCCATAATAACGACTTATTTGGTAATTCGAGGGTTACGATTGAAAGTACAACATAGTACAATAAGCAGATGCAAGATTGGGCATCGTCTACGGTCAAGAAAGCCATAGAGTTAAATACTCTTTCGAGGAAACATGGAATTTACGGTTAATACTTAGGATGAAGAGATAGCGTATGGAATCATTATACAAGTTCTATTTTCGTTGATGATTCCGGGACGTAATCATCCTAACGGGGAGATAATTGTAACGCCCGTAGATCAGGGCTAGTCAATTTAGAGACGATAGGCGTCAAAAATGAATTTTTGATGAAAGATTATTTAGAATGAATAATCTTAACTAAGTTATAGTATATGTTACAAGGTTTCCGTACATATAAAGAACACCGAAATCCGAGTTATAACGAAGAAGTTATGACCTGTCGAAGTTTCGCGACAGAACCGGCACGACACAGCGCGACGTAAAAAGTGAATTTACGTTAGAGCAATATTTAGCCTTAGCAATCTAAATGAAAGTCGTAGAATACGTTAAACCATGAGCGTGCATAAAAAGAACGCCCAAATCTGACTTCGTATGAGGAAGTTATGATTTTTCGAAGTTTAGACTTAGCAGTATGCAGCCCGAATGCTCGATTTGAGACCGAGCGGTTTCTAGCCGAAACAATCTAAATGAGAATTGAAGATCTCATTAATTGTAGTAAAACGATAAAAAGATAGGCGAAAACGGACGTCGGATGAAGAAGTTATGATTTTATAACGAAGTTTTCCTGTCCCGGCCTACTAAAAATAAATAATTAAAATAAAGTCAAAATTAGCCGACGAAGTCTAAATGAAAGTTGTAGATCGTAGTCTCACCTACGCGTGGATATAAAGAACGTCGAAAACGGAGTTCGTATGAGGAAGATATGAATTTTTGAAGTTTATTTAATAAATTCGATATTTAATTTAAATAAAAATTGGCTGATATTATCCATGGGGGGAGTCAGCGACCTTATCGTCGTTACGCCCTGCGTAACCTGAGAGTACGCCCCGCGTAAATCGGCCTTCCAGACCCTATAAAAGGGAGTCGAGTGCAGCCGATTCATTTGCTAATTTCTTCCATTTTTCTTGCGTTTTTGCATCGATTTGCGTGCCAGAAATACCCCGAAGCCCCGGTATCATACTCGAGCCCCGAGGCGAGTCCCGAGATCCCGAAGATCCCGAGAAGTGCGGTTCCCGAGCCGAAGCTCTGCCCGCGAGAAGTTCGATTTTTGTAGAGATCTTCCAGATCTACCGGAGAATACTACTTCTGCGAGTCGTAGTGCTGTCCGATCATCTTCTAATCAAGTGAGTGTGTGGTTACTTTCTTCTAACGCATAATTATGAAGTATTTTATACGAAATACGTGTTATGTGTATAGTTTTGTTGTTATGTGTGTGAATGTATATTCACTTTCTTCTATCTCATAGATCTGATTTATTCTCTATGAAATACGTGTTATGTGGGTGTGCCTCATCTGTTATGTGGAATAGGTATTGAATGAGAATGTTATACAGGTTTCAAACTATGGATAAAAATATATATTTTTATCTACTAATATGTTGGGTAGAACATGGGGAGACAGTTGATGTGTGATAAACAGATGAGAGGCCCCGATGTTGTTGTTGTTGATCTAGTTATTCAGCGAGTATGGATTAGATCAAGAGGTTAGTTTAGATCCGTGAGTAGGGATCAAATCAAGAGGTCAATTTAGATCCGTGAGTAGGGATCAGATTTAGAGGTTAGTTTTAGATCCATGAGTATGGATCAGGTAAAGAGATAAACTTGCTATTAGTCCGGGAGTATGGATTAAGACTAAGTTAATTGTCCCTAGTCCGGGAGTATGGATTGGGCACAGTTATAGATCCGGGAGTATGGATCAGATATGGATTAAGATTAAGATAACTGTCCCTAGTCCGGGAGTATGGATTGGGCACAGTTATAGATCCGGGAGTATGGATCAGATCAGGATTAAGGTATAGTTAATTGTCCCTATTCCGGGAGTATGGATTGGGTACAATTATTGATCTGGGAGTATGGATCAGATCAGGATTATGGTATAGTTAATTGTCCCTATTCCGGGAGTATGGATTGGGTACAATTATTGATCCGGGAGTATGGATCAGATCAGGAGGTAGTTTTAGATCCGTGAGTATGGATCAGGTAGTTTTAGATCCGTGGGTATGGATCGGGTAGTTTTAGATCCATGAGTAGGGATCAGGTAAAGAGGAAAAATATTAGATGCGAGAGTTTAGATCGTGTCATTGTGAGGATCAATGGGGTGGGTTAAGAGTTGTCTTTATATGGTGAAATTGTGCAGGTTTGAATGTTCTATATTTATAAATATATGATATAACATTGTGGGATGAAAACCCTATATGCTCACCAGGCTCCCAAGCCTGACCCACTCAGTTTTCTTTGTATCACAGGTATTAGTACGAAGACATATTTCACAGAGAGATTTAAAGGAGATATAAATCAATTGTGTAATTAAATGTAAGTTCTGTTTATGCTTATATGTCTGTATCGGAACATGACATCCCGAGGTTTTATTATTAAATGAAAATAAATTCTCTTTGAGAAATGTTTTGATAAGTTATTATCATATTTTGTTTTGGGAACAAATTCTGCAACCGTTTTCTTTAAACAATTACTCTGATTTATAAAACAAAGCATAAACAAATCGGTCTTTTCTGGCCGTGAAAAATGGGGATGTCACAATATGGGATTAGTATTATTCTTGTGTTTCACTTTGCATGTTTTGACTTCCTGAATAATTTAATCGGTTTGGAACAGTCAAATTATTCAAACGGGCCACAGTCGTTCATATGTTGGAAGTAGGTATGAATGAAGACTTTTGTGAATTGGTGTGTGGATTGTCTAAAGAGCATTAGACATAAGCAAATGTTTGTTGCAACGTTCATGAGTGCTTATGAATATGAATTTGAGCATTGGATTAAACCCACGCTCACTTGGATCACTCCATGAATTGTATCACGAGTGATTAGTGAGACGATAACATCTTATATTCTTGAAACCGAGATGTGTGAGTTGTATCTTGCAAAGCGTTTACACATTGATAATATGTAAACTCACTAGTAACTTGGTGTTATAAAACATATTGTTGTGTGTGATTCCGTGAGTGAGTGCAAGCAAGCATTGTATCAAAGTTTATCCGTTCCTTTTATCCAAAGTAGGATAAAAGCGATATCTTTGGGCCCCTCGATGATTTAGTGATGACAAACGTAAATGCTCGGTCAGGCTAGGGCTAATTTGATTTGTTCAATTAGTCAGTCGTCATAAATCGGGAATCGAGATATAGTACAAAGAGAATGATTTGAAATCATGTCTCATACGATATCTAGAATGGAGGAATATATGATCCCTTATCTAAAGGACACGCGTATCTAATAGGATCAGAGTTGACAGCGGCTTTGGAAAGCTACGATTGTAGATCAGGATCTGAAGTCATACGCATAATAGTTATTAGACTTATCCAAGTGGGAGACTGTTGGATTAGTGTCTAAGTCCATAACTTGACCCGATGGTGCATGGTCCTTTTGGGTTGCCTTCACCAAAGCAACTTGATAGGATGAATTATGGAGAGAAAGGATTAAATATGATTTATTAATATATTATGGGAATAATATATTAAAGGAGAAATCATATTGTTTAATTAATATTAGTCAAAGGTACATTAGGGTTTGTATGAGCACATAGGATGTTCTTAGGACCAAAACCCATCAGTCTTAATGGTTTAATACCATGAATTAAGGACTTTTTGGACATCCAAAGTCTTAAAGTTTAAGACTTTATGGTTCTGAGATACATTTGGTCGATGGATCTGGAATTAGGGCTCAAGTGCTTAAGCCATTAAGAACTTATTAGAGTTTTGAACTCTACAAGGGTACGCCCCGCTTACGCAGTTAACGCCCCCGTTTCCAGTCAATGTGAGGCTCACGTAGCCTTGGAGTATGCCCAATGTATGTCTTTTAATGGGATTTTGCGAGTTGGGCTGCGATTTTGGGCCATCTTTGGGCTAGCATGTCTTGGGCCCTTGTTGGACTTTCTGAGTTGAGGGAATTGGACCTTAGGATGAGGTCTATTAGGGAGATGGACCCAATTTGGAAAATTGGGCCAATTATGGGCCTTGTATATTTGGACCTTTTTTGGATCAAGATTGGATTAGGCTTTGGCCCAGTTAAGGAAGAACTAATGGATAATTATGAGTTAAGAGATTTGAGGTGATAATCCAATTATTAATTGGATGTTTATTTATTATGATAGTTCGAGGTTTTCGTGAGCTCGTAGCCGGAGGTTCTGTTTGATTCATCAGTGTGAGGTGAGTTTTCCTCACTATACTTATGGGTCAAAGGCACCAATTCCGGCCCTTGTTGGATGTTTATCCTAGTAGAATGTTTCTATGCTGCTATGATTTGTTCGATATATATCTAGATAGTAGGATGATGCCATTCTTAGTGATCTGTAAGATCTACCTATTTGTCCGTAGACTGGTTATGTGTTATATATATATATATATATATATATATATATATATATATATATATATATATATATATGTCGAGATGTGTGTGTGTGGTTGGGTTGAGGCGATCCTACTTTGTGTTGTAGGCCAACAGACCCAGGGCGGTACGGATAGACTAAAGGCATGTGAGTCGGTCCAGTCAGCCCGAAGGCCGGGCGAGTGGTCCGGATAGGTTGTAGGCCCTGCGAGGCGGTCCAGTCATGCTAAAGGCTCGGAAGCGGTCCAGATAGGCTGAAGGCCCTGTGAGGCGGTCCAGTCAGGCTGAAGGCTCATTATGCATGTTGTTATTCATTATGTTTATGTGGTGGTATTTTGGGGAAGACTCACTAAGATTTGGTCATGCAGGTTTTGGTTATGTTGCAGGTACTTCAGATTATCACGGGAAGGCGAAGGCTTGATCGTGCACCTCCTCATGTTTTTGTGTTATGATTTCTAGGAAAAACTATGATGTGAAACTCATTTTCAAAACAATATGTAATAAATGATGGTTTTTGGATTTATGTAAAAGTTTTAGAATTTTCAACATTTTATGAGTGTTACATTCTTGCTAGCTTGGGTGTGATTCCATTAGAGGCACGACATTTTGGTGCTAGCTTCCAAGAGATGTACAAGAAGGAATCATTGTTTTTTACTACAATAACAATTAAAGTATGTAATCCTAAAGCCTGATTTGTGTTTTTTGAAAATTACCTAGGGTTCTTATGGTTTCTTATTTGGTGTTCATAGTTATAGATCCAACAGTGAAAACATAGATCCTTAGGTTGCATGTGAACTTATGGACTTTAAGTTTTTTTTTGTGCATAAAACCTATCAGATACAAAATTGGTGAACTGCACAATAGGGATGAGCGTGCGACAGAACCGGTATCGACCCGTACCGTTCCTGACTTCCCAAAAACTGAATTTGATCGAAAGTCAATCCTAAGTACAAAAACCGAATTAACATCACCGGTACCGATACCAACAATGGTACCAGTACTGGTAGTACTGATTCCCGAATTTCATGTATTTGGAGTACCGAGTACCATCCCATATTTTTAAATTCGATATGGTTCGGTACCGGTACGGGATCAGGATTTGGGATAAACTGCTTATCCCTACTGCACAACAATTGTTTCAGTTTTTGGAAGGCGGACTCCTGTCTGTCTCCCTAATCAAATTTCTTGTCCTTATGGGTTAGAGCGGTGAGAGGCTTGTCATTTTTGGAGAAATTATCGTTGAATCTCCGATAATAGCATGCAAGCCCTAGGAATTGACGTACTTCGGTTGGCATCGTTGGTGCTTTTCAATCCTTAACCGCTTTGATCTTTACGGGATCAACATGAATCCCTTTACTACTGACCACATGAACGAGGAAATGCACTTCGTTAATCGAGAACTTGCATTTATAGAACTTTGCATAAAGTTTCTCCTTTCTTAACAGTTCCAAAATTAATTGCAAGTGTTGTCCATTTTCTTCCTTGGTTCGTGAATATATCATTATGCCGTAGATGGAACCAATCACAAAATTATCCAAGTAGGGTTTACACACCCGATTCATAAGGTCCATGAATATGGTTGGTGTGTTGGTCAGTCCGCATGGCATAACCAGAAACTCGTAGTGACCGTACCGAGTCCTAAATCTCGTCTTTGAAATGTCTGCTTCTTGAATTCTGAGTTTGTAATGCCTGGTTTCTGGTACGTATTTAGAATCATAATTTATTCACTTTCATTGAGGAACTTGACGAGTTGGGAGCCCCAGACTCGTCGAGTAGGAATAATTTGGGACGCGGGTTAAGAAACCTACTCGACGAGTTGAGAGGCCTCAACTTGACGAGTAGGCTGGCAGAAATGAAACACCAATTTTCAGGGTTTTACACCCTATTTAAAGGCCTTAATATTTTATTATGGCCTCCCTTATCGTCCCCTCAGTCCATAGAAAATCCTAATCGTGCCTCTTTCCCCGTTTTGAGTGTGAGTGAGTCTAAAGATTGTTCTTTGGTGCTTTTCTTGAAGGAGTGTGAAGTTGGTGGTGCAAACTCGGCGAGTTGGAGGAAAACTCGACGAGTTGGATCGCAATTTCACGATTCTGTGAACTCGGCGAGTTGAAGTGTGAACTCAACGAGTTGAGTCAACTCTGAGCGTTGACTCTGACTTTGACTTTGACTTGAACCAAAGTTGACCCTTAAGGGGTTATAAGTATAAAAGGGTAATTAAGGAAATATTTTATGTATAGGAGCTTGAGTTGGATTGATTTTCGGAGCCGATGATTTTTAGTTACTTTCCAATATTCGAGGTGAGTTACCTTCCTGGTATAAATGGGTCGAAGGCACCAATGTCGGCCCACTAGTTGTTGTTTACAGTAGAGATGATTGTCTTTTTGATAATTATCTAATATGCCAATATTTGTTGAGATTTATGATAATCCCTTTATAGTAGAGATGATTGTCTTTGTGATAATTATGATAGTGGTAAGGGGGTGAAATAATCCCTGTAGCCGGTCAAAAAACCGGTAGGCCAGCACCCAGATATGTTAGGCAGTATGTGATTATGTGTTCATAGGCTAGGATGTTATATGGTAGTTGTAGGGGGTGAAATAGTCCTTGTAACCGGTTAAAAGAGACCGAAGGGGTAGGCCAACACCCAGATATACTAGGTGGCTACTGGTTGAAAGAGACCGCAGGGGGTAGACCAGCACCCGTATATGCTTGGTCGTATGTTATTGTATGGTATGTGGTATGATGGGGGAGCTCACTAAGCTTTGTGCTTACGTTTTTCAGTTTTGGTTTCAAGTAATTCTTCTTCAAAGGGAAAGGAGCCGACATGATTGTAGCGCATCATACCATGATTTCCGCACATGAGATTCTTGGGAGTTATACTCTGATGATGTCTTATTATGACATTTTTTATTATTGGCACTTTGGTTTTGATATGGGATGATACAATGGATGTTTTTGTACTAATGGTTTTATTACTACTTACTTAAAAATGAAATTTTTGGTCTTAAATTTTGGGATGTTAAAGAGTTGATTTTAACTTTATGTTTCACTTTCTAGGTTCATTTACTTGTGGTTTTGGTATTTTTATTGATTATTTCAATTAAAGGTTAAGGATTTGAAGGGTTTTACTCTTCAACAACTAATCTCACGTGTATCGCCTTCAACACGATCTTGCAGGTTCGATTTCATTTCATCTCACTGGAACCTCACCGATTTTGAGTTTCAAGTTCGATTTATCAAGTTCTATCGATTTTATGTTCAATTTCAGTTTAAAGAAAGAATTAATGATCGAAAATCATATCAAGTTCCCTCTGCCATTCGTAGTTCTTTCTACCTTCACGTAGTTAATGAATTTGGTTTAGTTTTTTTAGAAAATATACTCCACTAAAATATTACAATATAAAGTCAAAGAAGTAATACTATTCAATATTATTATGATGACTAATCTAGATCGAACTTCATAATATTTTTCATATCAAGATCATTACAACACACATTCTAATAGCACAACATGCTACATGCTAAAGTTTATCTCAACAGTTATCGGATAAGTCTTTCCATTGTTGCAATCAATCGGCTACGAAAGACGGATCCAAATATATTTTAGACCCGGTACGAAAGGAGAAAAATGGCCCATCAAAACCATAAAGGTTGAAAACCTTTTACAAAGTTCCACTAATTTAGATGTTGTTTATGAAACTTTGTAATGTTTTATAAATATTTTTATAACATAAATAACTAGTTTGAAAAGAAAACACCTTAACATTGGTAGTATGAAATTGTCGAGTTAATATGTAGAGTTTTGTGTTTTATCCTTCAAAGGTCACAGTAGAAAAGAATAAGAAAAACCCAAAGAAAATTACTTTATTCAAATACATATTGATAAATAAATATCAAAATTGACAGGCCCAAATAAAACTGTTCATGACTACTTATTACAAATGAAAAAAAATGAGAAATCACAATTTTTTTTCTTTTAAACAACGAAAATTTATAAACACCTCTAGCAAGAAGCTAGAAGCGCAAGGGAAAAACAACAAAAGAACAAAATAGAATTTAAAACACAACAAATGGGTAAATATACCAAAACACCCGATTTAAAGACATTAGTTTCCCTCTATTTTTAACCCATAAGAAAACATTCATCTTGATATCCTCAAACATCCAGACAGAAGGGAAATCACTATTATTGAAAGTTCGCTCATTTCTAGCCCGCCAAATTGACCAGAGAGCCGATAAAATCAATGCATTTGTGATCTTTCACTGGGCTGGAGATTTAAAAGATACATGTGAAATCCCCATGATCTCAAAATTAATAAAATAAGTAAAAGCTAGCAAGTAGTAAAAATAATTGTGGTCACATGCAATAAATAGTACTTTTCTTTTTTTGCTTGCACAGTTGCACTCCTACGGTACCTGTGTAGAAAAGAAATCAGAAAGACACGTACCAAAAAGTCAAAAACCAAATACAAATATAAATTGAACTTGGAACTTCCAAATGATCAAATCGATGAAGAAAGAAGAATTAAACTAATTCCTAGACAATCAATTATCAAGTTTGAGATGCAAATAGTGTCGTAAAACCAACAGAATAAAACTTAATTCCTAAATTATCAATTATCAAATTTGAGACGCAAATGTAATGGAGTAGTATAAAACCAAAAAATAAAAAAATAAAATCAGATTTTACTTAAGTTATCGAAATTTAAATGTGTGAGCTTCAATAGTGATTAGGTTACAAGGAGTATGACACACTTAACACTAGGGGTGCGGTATGGTGCGGTTTTAGCCTAAAACCGCAACTCATACCGTTAGGTGCGGTTTTTCTTTATGTAAAACTGCTAGGTGCGGTTTTATTGCGGTTTTATTTGTGGTTGCGGTTTGTAATGGTGCAGTTTCTGTTTTAAAATGCAAATTACTAAAATGGCCCAAAACTAGGAAAATTCAAATGTCTAAAATAATAACCTTATTCATTTAGCATCTTAAAAGCCAATAATATCATTTACTAATAAACCATGGCAGTAGGTGAGTAGCCAATTAAATGGCACAAATTGCAACAAGTCAAATTAGAAAATTACAAGTTTAAACAAGTCAACAACATTAGCCGCTAGATTGGCCCAAAATCGATAAACTTGCAATAGATTAAAGAACAAACATAAAGTTTTTCCACTTTTTCACTTTCCAACTATCGATCACACAATAGACATTTGTAGCCATATTCCACAACTTCCACAACTTAGCCAAAATCCATCATTTTCCACTAGTGCTTCCTAAAAAAAAAAAAAAAGCAAAAAAAATATATTAGTATATTTGAAATATGAACAAACATATAAAGAAAACTTTATCAATTTTTAAACTCGTCATCTTCTCATTAAACTCATCTATGTCCTTATTCTTCATAGAACAACCAAGTTCAAGATCAACCCTTGTACGTCTTATCCAATCTTGTATACAAATAAAAGCTTCCGCGGTTTCAGTATTAAATGAACTTCTATACTTGTCGATAACTCTATCACACGTACTAAACGCCGATTCCGATGCAACTGTTGATATCGACATTGCTAAAACATGTCTAGCTAGTTTGGATAGTATATGAAATTTGATTGAATTTGCTTTCCACCATCCCAAAAGATCAAATTTTGGGTCCCTTTTTTCCTTTCTATCTGCTAGATAGATATCGACCTCGGTCTTAATGTCTTGACCCCCATCATCAAACTTGTTAAATTCTAGCTCCAAATTAATATCCATCTCACTAATACTTGACTTTTCACCAAAAATTGGAGATTGTGAGTTTAGTACATTCTTATTTTCCGCTTTGCCCTTGTAATGATTAAACAACTCTTCAAGAGTCTTAGTCACCTTTCCCATTATCTCTTTACTTTTCTCCGAACCCGCACCATGGATTAAATCAGTACAATAACTGATGTATGCATGGGGGCGTTGAGGGGGGGGGGGGGGGGGGGGGGAAGGTGGGGCATGGCCCAATTTTTTTCATTATATATTTTTATTTAAAAATAAAATTTAATAATAAAGATAAGAGCTCTTTTTTTCTTATTTGTCCTGGGTCTTCGAGAATATTTATTTTTTCAGGACCGGCCCTGGATGTATGCAAGCTTGTTGCGTGGATCCAAAACAACCACAACATACAAGAGATAATTCATATTATCTATGTTGTCCCAATATTTATCATACTATGTTTTCATCGATAGGGCCATGTTTTTCTTTTGTTCATCTTGACTCAAGGTCATCCGAGTGATGGTGGCCTCCATTTTCACAAGTTCAGAAAAAAAAATTATTTGATGTTACTTTGAAGTGGATATCTTAGTTGTAACATCGGAAAATATTTTCAAGTAGTCGATTCCTAATTTAACAATCAAATATCAAGTAGTCGATTCCTAATATTTTCAAGCAGTCGATTCCTAATTTAACAATCAAATATCAAAGTGTAAGTATTCAAATAATAAATATAAAACGCTGACTAAATAAATCATATATAATAATATACCTAGCCGCTTGCCAATCAGCACCACTCGGAGCACCAACTACTCTAGGCTTTCTTTTCCTTTT
The DNA here is from genome assembly GCF_002870075.4 of Lactuca sativa. Classification (NCBI taxonomy): domain Eukaryota; kingdom Viridiplantae; phylum Streptophyta; class Magnoliopsida; order Asterales; family Asteraceae; genus Lactuca; species Lactuca sativa. The sequence continues at coordinate 225,679,450 of NC_056624.2, forward strand.
TCTTATGCTCCCTTCCACATCTTCCACCACCTCGGTGCGAAAATAAGCCCCAAAAGAAGGATTTATTATGTAGAGTCTGTTAAGAAAATAACACATGAACACGATGTTAGCTAACTAATAACTAATAAGGAAAGAAATCATACATAAAAGAACACTTTAACCCCTAAAAAAACAAAAAAACAACAGAAACATAAAAAAACATAAAACAACAAACAGAAACAACAAAAAAACAAGAAAAAAAACATAAACAACAAAAAGAAAACAAAAGAAACAAAAGAAACAAAAAAAAGCAAACATAAAACCTTACCAGTTTTTAGCCTTTAAATAAGTGTAGAAGAATAGAAAACAGAAATTGATTATAGTAAAAAACTGAAAACAAAAACAGCAAACAGTAAATGATTATAGTAGAAAACATAAAACAAAAAAGTGATTGTTTCCAATATTAGATATATGGAGTTCCATCTTGTGTCAACATCAAGAGAGGGTTTTAGTTTCGATTTTACTTCAACACGAGCAGCATAATCTTCAAAACTTTTATACTGAGTCGGTGATGATCGCACGTACGTCAAGTTGACATAGTCTACATATGCGTCATGTAAAGATTTGTCACATTGTTTCAACAACTTGTCATTTAGAGATCGTGAGTTGTCACGCTTGTCATGTTATTGTAACATCCCAAAAATCAAGGCCAAAAAATTTCATTTTTAATTAAGTAATTCATAACATAGTTTACCAAACATTGCCAATGCCATATCAATTTATAAAAACCATAACAACGCGTCTGAAAACCATATCATCAAAAGTAATAAAAATAAGAGTACAATCCCAGAAAACTCCATGCGGAAACCATGTGAGTGTGTGTGTGTGTGTGTGTGTGTGATGCGCTGATACACCGCCGGCTCTTTCCCCTTCAACGAAGAGGTACCTGAAACCAAACCAAAAACCATAAGCACAAAGTTTAGTGAGTTCCCTCATCATACTGCATACCATATAATATCGTCGGTATCTTTCAACTGGCAACTGCCATTGGTATCTTTCAACCGGTAACTGCCATCGGTGTCTTTCAACCGGTAACTGCCATCGGTATTTTTCAACCGGTAACCACCATCGGTATCTTTCAACCTGTAACTAGGGACTATTTCACCCCCTACCACTAGCATACAATAGCAAGATATAAACATACAGTCAGGCATATCGGGTACTGACCTACCCCTTGGTCCTAACGACCTATTCCAGGGAAAGACTATTCCCTGTCACTACCCCTGACACATATATCATATCACGCAGGCATATCTCATGACCAAATCACATAACCAAACCAAGATAATTATCACAAAGACAATTATCTACTCAATACCCCTGTTGGTGGGTCGGCATTGTGGCCTTAGACACACCCGTACTGGAAGGTAACTCACCTCGATGTCATGTAGTGTCTGAACCGTCCTCTGAGCGAAGATCGACTCTCCCTGACTCCTCAATCCCTACACGACAATTCTCAAGTCATTAAACAGAACATGCAACCCTAACCAGGTTCAATGCCTTAACCAGTCAAAGTCAACATGCAGTTGACCTGATTCGCCGAGTTGGCCCGCCAACTCGCCGAGTCCATTCTCCACTAATCCGATACAACCTCGACACCACTCGTCGAGTCTAGCGATAACTCGCCGATTTTTCCTTTATTCAAACCATCGGGACCCTCTCCATCCGACCCGTCGAGTTCTTCCTTCAACTCGGCGAGTTCATCTCCCTCATAAGAACATATCCAGTCTATGACTCGTCGAGTTGTAGAACAACTCGTCAAGTCCATCTTCAAAGGTTGGTAGATTGCCTTGGACTCACCGAGTCTGTTCATACACTCGTCGAGTCCCATGATTCTCAGGTCCTTTTTCACGTCTAAACATCTACGGGACTTCCCTCCCTAACAACTGGTCCATTCGTAGAATGGATTTGGTGGTCATTACACCTCGACTCGCTGAGTCCCAAGAACAACTCGGCGAGTCCATCCTTGACCATTACTATACATTCGATTTGAATGGTTCTTAACACACCAAAACCATAGATCTGGCCTCCTAATGTCCATTTTATACGTAAAGTTCCAAATTTGGTGCACATGCATGGGGTCTTTGGCTCAAAAAACAATAAAAGGTGCTTTACAAGATGCATGGGGCTCTCATGGCCATAAAGTTGACACCTTTATGCCATGAGACCCCTCCAATGGCCCAAATCTGAAGTCAAAACCCCAAATGCCCTTTCACAATTATGAAAATGGCTTAAAAAGCCCTAAAGATACTCAAAATCCAAGCCCTAAGGATAAATACAGACATGGAAGACTAAGACAGGGGCATTTTACCTTGAATGAGCTGGAAAACAAGATCTCTGGTCTCCAATCCCCAACTCGAACTCCCAAGCTTCCCTCTTCTTTTCAAGCTTCACAATCCACCAAAATGCACCAAAAATGGCCTTAGATCACTCAAAGTGGAGAGGGTTTAAATAAGAGGTGTTCTGGGAGCATAAGGGACAATGGAGGCTGCAATAAGGAGTTTAAATAGGGTGCAAACCCTCGGATTTAGGGTTTCCCTCAAACAGCACCTACTCGCCGAGTCAGTCTCCCGACTCGTCGAGTAGGTCACTTAAAATAACCGCAGATCACGACGCTACTCGACGAGTTGGGCCTCCAACTCGTCGAGTCCCAGAGAAAATACAGAAATGCTTTAAATTAAATGCGTACCGGGAATCAGGTGTTACGGTTATTTTTTTTTCTAAAATTAATTAATATAAAAAATAAACATTTTAAACAAATTATTTTTATAAAACCAAAATTCCACTAAACTATAAATGAAATTACGACACACCAACAAAATACAGCATAGAATTTGAAATTTTGAAACCTAGAAATTAAAATACATAAGACAACTATAAACTGAAACACACAAGACACGAAAAATTAAAACACAACGCTAGTTTATTTGCAATGTTGATGTCACAACTTGTCAAAACTCAACAAAACGAAAAGGTTTGTTATTTCTTCACGAAAAGCTTCAAGAGAATGACCAACAAAATTCCATCAGTTTTACCATTCAGTGCTTCACACATAATCCTAAGAAACATAGTGTGAAATTGCACTGCAACTATGTTTGTATTTCTCAATTTGGAGAAAAGTTGATCTTCACTTCGAGGTTGACCCTTTTCGCGATTGTATCTTTCGCCGACTCTCATCTAGAAAGTAGACATATTGACGTTGAAGTTCATTGGCTATTCAGCTACATCAATCCATGAATGAGCCAATACGATATCTTCATTCGTGGAACAAACACCAATCATTTTTTAGAAATGAAGTTTTTAAATAATATGGAAAATAAAAAGGTTTAGAGAGTTGAATGAAGAAAGTTTGAATGTGGTAAAAAATAAAGAAGTGTGTTGGTATTTATAGTAGATAATGGAAAGTTTAAAATTTAAGTTTTTGAAAAAAAAAACAGTTATTTTTTGAAAATGAAGTTTTATTTTTTATTTTTTATTTTTTATTTTTATGAAAATAAGGTATTTTTTTAAATGAATTTTTTTGATTAAATGGTAAAAAAAAGAGAACAAAATATCTCACTCTCTGTCCTCGACGACCTATTACCAAGTAACCCCTAAACTCGGCATGCCGAGTCGGTGGCATGGTGTTCATCGAGGCCAGCTTGGACATGCCGAGTCTTGCCACAGTCCACTCCACCCGACATTAACCTAATACACATTCTGTAGCACTCAATTCCAGGTATGAAACTATTTCCAAATGTCTTCACGACTCTCTTTGAACACAATGTAGTGAAGCCTCACCACAGCGTGTCGATAGGCCTTTGGGCCGCAAACTTTAATGGATCAACACGACATGTTTGAGTCATTACACGACGTGTTGGCAGCTAGTGAAGAAACCGTAATTTTTAGGGTGTTGCACCCTATATAAAGGCCTTAAGTCCTCATGGTTGGCCTCCTTACCAGCCTCCATTGTCACTAAAACCCTAAAATCGAACCTTAAGTCTCGTGGTGGTGTACTTGAGCTAGTAAGAAGTTCTTGGTGCTCATTTTTTGGCCTTTGTGAAGGAAGAGGAGACCTTGAAGTTGTCTTGCTTGGTGGAAAGGCTTTGGATCTAGAATCATCTTCTTTTGTGCAAGCTTTTTAAGGTATCAAGTTTGAACCTTGACTTATAGATGTTTATATTTCTTTATATTGTGATTTCTTATGCTTTTGGTCTCTTTTTGGGTTGATGAGAGAGTGAAGTCGTTTTAAGGGCTTGTTATTCAAGATCTGAGTTTGTATTGGACTTCTTGAGCGTAAAGGTGCAAGCTTTATGAGATAACTAAGCGAATATCCGCGCGTTGTGCAGAATAAAAATTAAAACTTTTCGTAATCTTATGTTATTGAAAATATTTATATCAATTATATTAACTATAAAATAATAATTATCACAGTGAGTTTATATAAAATTATAATTATTTTGAACAATAGATAAAATAACGTTTATTAAAATCAAATCATTTAATGGTCTCTACTCGTATTTTACGTGTGTATAACATTACTTATATTTGTCAACTATTTTAACTTACTACTATTATGATTCATTAATTTTTTTAAAAAAAAATTACGGTGTTTAATTTCATCATGATGATTATTTGAATTATCAACAATTGTTTATAATCTAAAATAATTTAATTTCTAAATTTCTATTATTTTTAACTATTATTATTATAAATTAATTTAGAAGCAACTGAATTGAATTTTAGTTATTATAAAATATAGTTTTCATACACCTTTTAGTTAATTCGATTCATCAATTTAGGTTCTTTTATATTTATTATATTTAATGTTTTCCTTTTAACTATGTTAAAAATATATATTGAATTTTTTTTAAACATTATTTGATATTTTACTTTAGGTTTTAAATTTTACACTAAAATTTTAAGCTTATTTGATATATTAATGTAGGTTATTTATTTAACTATATATTGAAGTTAACAAATTAAGTATATCATATTGATAGGTCACAAAATCTTCCATTTATGATAATGTTTACAACTAAAAGCATATTTAAGTTAATAAATTAAGTATATTGTATGGAAATATGAAAAGTTGGGAGTTTCAAATGAATGTGGTGAAAGAAAAAATGTTTCTTTTACAATATAGTATGATATGATTGGTTACATGCATGCATTAAGTCAATTATTAAGTCCCTTTTACGCTTAAGAGCTTCATTTAGACATGCATGAACGTAAAGTTGGCAACTTTACGTGATTTTCCAGCTCAAGGAAGTCAAATCTATGTTTTGGGGCTATTTCTTTAAGGACTAGGTGCTTATTGGTTAAGCCATTGCACTATCAAGCCTTTGGTTTGGGTTTTGGACCCTTTTTGGTAGAGTCCCTATGGGTAAAGCTGGAAACTTTACCCTTCTAAATCTCATTTTGTTCTAGATCTGAGCCTTGGAGGTCTTGGAGTCGAAGAAGGTAGCTTAATGTGTTAAGCTGTTGAAACTCAGGAAAACACGACATGTTTGCAAGTCAACACGGCGTGTTGGCTGGGGTTTTCTCCGACTATGGATGATAGTGAAACACGACATGTTTTCAAGTCAACACGACGTGTTGGGTCAACATGGACGGTTGACCTTGACCTTAACTTTTGTGTTTGACCAAGTTTGATCTAAGGGTGGGTGGGTGTTGAGGTATTTTGAGTTGTATCTAAGGATTGGTTACTGTTTAGGTGTCGGGTAGAGCTGATATTCGGAGTCGGTACCTATTCAGTTATCGTTCAGATTCAGAGGTGAGTTTCCTCATTGGGTTTAGCGGGTCTAAGGCACCAATTTCGGCCTTGTTGTATTGTTAGGATGCTAGGAGTCAGTGTGACCCTTGCATGTGTTATGTGCTGCTATGTATACTGGGCGGGGCTCAATGTCGGGTGAGGCCGATGACTGGAACATATGCTATTGTTTTATGATCATTGTGTGTGTTAGCATGATTATGTGATATATATATATATATATATATATATATATATATATATTGTATTATTATGGTGGGCGGGGCCTAAGAATAACAGACCTGTACACCGAGCGGGGCTCGATGACGGGCGGGGCCCGATGCCGGGAGAGGCCCGATGTAGGGCGGGGGCCCAGTATGTGATTTATTATGTATGGTATGGGGTAGTTTGGGGAACTCACTAAGCTTTGTGCTTACGATTTTCAATTTATGTTTTAGGTACTTCTGGTCCCAAGGGGGAGAGCTCGGGATGACTGTATCGCACACACCATATGGATTCCGCTTTTGAGATATTACTCTGATTGTTATGATGTTTGATACACTTATTTTCATATGGTTGTAGTGATAATGTCTTTGGAATGCTGTTTTATTTAAATTGAAAAATGAACTTTTTGGATCATATTTTGGGATGTTACACATTCTTCGATTGTTGATTACATAAGTCACAGGACGATGATTTGACACCCTCCCCCCCCTTTTGCCACTCTCTTCCACCGTCTAATTTAGAGTTTCAAGACATGGTCAATCAATGATAATCAAGTCTGTTCCCTTCGCCTCTAAGCTATATTTAATACTTTTTTTTCCTGAAAATATGCTTATAAATTACATTTCTCATTAAAATTTTGGACCCCTTGAAAAGATAGGTTCTAGACGGCCGTTCATATTGCCCACCGTCTGGACCGTGTCTATCCATCGTGATTACTCGCAGTCTATCAACTTAACTAAGGACTGAATCATCAATAGACATTCAACATATTTAGAACCTTACTTGAAAAATGTTTTCTTTCTCAAGAGTTATGTACTCACATTTGAATGCTTGATACCTTTGCCCAAATTCCCATGTTTTTTTTCTACCCCCTCCTGTGATTAATCATATATACACATAATTAGGGGTGCAAGTCAAGCTACTGGTGAACTACTCGAGATCGGATCGTTAAAAGCTCAACTAGAAACCGATTTTAAACGAGACCGAGTCAAGCTCGAGCTTAATATTAAGCTCATTTATTAAACGAACTCGAGCTCGAGCCTATGCCACTAAGCTCGATTAGGCTCGCGAGCCTAAACGGGTTTATATATATATAATATAATTAATTATTATTTTTATATAGTTAAATAAAACATATTTGGGGAATTTGAGATTTAAGATAGTAAATGAGCTTCTTAACGAGCTCGAACCGAGCTTTAGCTTATTTAGGTACGTTAGACAAAAAAACAAGTCGAGACTGAGCATGATCCGAGCTTGTATATTTCTTTACGAGCTCGAGCTCGTGTTAGACATAAAACAAGTCGAGCCTGAGCCTGTGCCGAGCTTGTATATTTCTTTACGAGCTCGAGCTCGTGTTAGACAAAAAACAAGTCGAGCTTGAGCCCAAGCTTGTATATTTCTTTACGAGCTCGAGCTAATCAAGCCTCGTATAACTTAAACGAGCACGATTCGACCAAACTTAAACTCGACTCTCAACTCGTTTGTACCACTACACATAACTTATCAACAAAAGGGTCATTGCAACTTTATAACCATTTAGCTAAGTAGATAACCGATTTATTATCATGTAACTACTTTCTATTAAGTAAATAGAACATGATTTATCGAAGTGCAATTTGACTTCTTCATATCATAATTGCCCAACTTTGAGTTTTGAATATCATATCTATCCATAATTGACTTACAAGGAACAAAATCAGAAAAAATTCCCTAAAGAAAAAGAAAATAGGCAGGTCCACTTTATGTAAAACCTAAAAGTTGCTTTTTTTCCCTTGTCACACAGAAAAAAAAAAGAATATCATATCTATCCATAATTGACTTACAAGGAACAAAATCAGAAAAAATTCCCTAAAGAAAAAGAAAATAGGCAGGTCCACTTTATGCAAAACCTAAAAGTTGCTTTTTTCCCTTGTCACACAGAAAAAAAAAAAAAAAAAAAAAAAAAAACTTATTTTTAAAAGATGGCATGAAAAAAGCGATAGCATGATATTGTTTTTTAATTGTTGGATAAAAATATCAAACCTAAATAATTTAATATGAGATAAAATTGTGTACGATTGTTATGCATCAAATCTAAATCGTTTTAATAATTAATTTTCAAACATCTTTATAAAACAAATCAAAATTGATTTAAAAGTTAGGACCCAAAAACTTATCAAAGTTTAAGTGATAAGGAATAAAGACGGCTTTTGAGTTTTGACGAGGTCAAAGTCGTTACTCCCAAAAGTATTCGTTTAGGTCAAACATATTTCTATATTAATTTTATTTTATTTAATTGCTAAAAACCCTCGTCCCCCAGTTTTGGAACGGACCACTCATTGTCCAAAAGTCAAGCAAGAAACCAATATCCCAAAGAGGTTAAGATTGTTTGATATATTATTGAAAAATTGAGTAATCTAAGCTTGTAAATGACATTTTCTAAGTAAATGATTATTTTTTTTAAATAACCATATTCTTCGAAACACATTGTTCCGGAGAGCTCTCCAAAATTCCGGAGTACGGTTCCGACACACAATTACATTGTTTTATTATTATTATTATTATTATTATTATTATTATTATTATTTGCGTGTAACATGTGGTTTTTCTTTTAGAGTAAGTTTTGATTTTATATAATGTATAAGTTTTGCTTTTATAAAATATATACAGTTTTATCAATTATAAAATGCAATTATAATCAACAAACAATTAATAAATACATAAACTAAATAAAGGATGTATCTGTAGGTCATATTACAAATACAATGTTTAAATTATCTGTCTTTATACCAAAAAAAATTCCGCTAGTCGTTTTCGATAACCCAAAGCCCATGAACCGATTTTACCCTCTATCGAAATCGATTTTCCGGTGATCAACGCCTCCAAGAACCAACACAAAAACACCCCACAATCCCCTCTGTTGTGGTACGTATGAGGCCTTTTCTAGGGTCATCTTGAAGCTCTCAAGTGGGATTGAATCAGTTGGTACCCCAATAGTTGACTCCCACTAGCAATTTGTGGATGCGGGTTGTCATACCTATAACCAATCCTCATTTTTCGAACATTAGTCGCCCTTCCAATGACTATCGTATATAGTCATTTTGAATGTCTTCAAGTCCAAAGAACTCAAAAACCAATGAGATTGTGGTATGTTGATTAGGATGTAAAGCTACAAAAAAAAGTTAGAAATAATTAATTAGTATATAAATAATCAGGTAATGTAATCCAAACAAAATTATATTGTATCACACTCTGCCCAAGTTGGGTAAACGGATCCGTCAGCCATGCCACTCCAGTCCTATGTATCAGTGTTGAAAGTTGACGGCACAACCGTTCACCGAGCATCATCCGCTCTACGCTCTATGGTGTGTTGCCAATTAATTTTTTGCACAAAAGTAAGTATTGTTATTAGAAGTGTAGTATATAATAAGCAAATAATTATATTACTTATATCACATAACAACCATCCTCCATGACTACCCGCGGATATCGTTTGATCATCGAATCTTAGACCAGTAAGCTCAACATGGTAGTGATTCGGTAGGAAGATTGTAGGATGGCTAGGTAATCTAGTGATTATGAAGTTATCAGAATATATATATGAATCCAAGTGAGGGATGATACTTGGGGCTGTCGGGGATAGTTCCAAGCACGAGCCACTTTAGAATTTGTGCCTATGTTAGAGTTTTGGATCAGTATATCTGGATGGAGCGCCAGGGTTCCTCGAGGCTAGGAAGAATCCAAGATAGGTCAGGATTGTGAGTATGGAGCAGACTACTGTTTGGCCGGCGAGGCCTTGAATGGCTAATCGGGAGGTGCAAATAAGATATTGTTTAATTAAGAATTATCTGGGAAGGCCGGTCAACATGGTATCATCCTATATCAACTAGAGAGCCAGTTCTGGTTGCGAGAGGGTTAGAAAGGAAATTTTTTCTTTGGTCAGTGATGAGCATCGCTTTAACATCCCAAAGTCAGAATCAAGAGTTCAGGGGGTAAAAGTGTAAGTTGGAAGAAAGGAACTCGGCGAGTAGGAGTTGCGACTCGTCGAGTCTAAGCGGGTGTCGGGCGCATGTTAAGTGACCGGACTCGCCGAGTCAGAGGCTGGACTCGACGAGTCCGTGCTGGAATGAGAAACCCTAATTCCTGGGGTTTACACCCTATATAAGGAACCTTAAGCCCCACCCCAGCCTCTTTAGCACCCCCTTTGATGTCCAGAAGCTTTCCCCATCGTTTCCAAACCCTAATTTGAGAGTGATATGGATTTAAGTGTTTTGTGGAGCTTGGAGAAGAAGGATACTTGAAGCAAGAGTTGGTGGGATCATAGAGGAGCGAAGTGGATCTGATTTCCTTGCTTGTTGGCATCAGATCAAAGGTAAAAAGTTGTTGCCTTGGCTTGGTTGTGCTTAGATTGTTCATGAATGAAGTTTTAGGGCCAAATTGTCATATATGAGTCTCTTTTCGAGTTTTGGGTTCAGATCTGTGGTTGCTACTACAGATCTAGACTAGTCTAGACTTATGAATCTGGAAAGTGATAGCTTTGGGGCTTGTTTGAGAGGGTCCTTGCCTTAAACCTTCATTTTAGCTTGTTAGAGCTTGTTGAACCTTGCATGCACGTAAAGTTGGAAACTTTACGTGTGAATCAGGCCCTTGGAGTCCAGATCTATGTATTGGAAGCATTGGAATGGCCTGAAATCGTCTTGATGAAGATGTCACGTCTGGACTCGGCGAGTCACATGGCTGCACTCGACGAGTTGTATGAATATGTTCATGGACTCGGCGAGTTGGAAGAACAACTCGAAGAATTTGTTGAAGATTGCCTTGGACTCGGTGAGTCTGGTCATGAAGTCCTAATCTTTTTAGTTGAAGCTGTGAATCGGTGAGTCAAGGAACGACTCGGTGAGTTGAACGAGAAAGGACTCAGAATTGTTGTACTCGACGAGTCTTGGGGCGACTCGGCGAGTTGAGTCGTGGATTGGGAGTTTCTGAGTATAGGGACTCGGCGAGTCGGCGGGTTGACTCGGCGAGTAGAGTCAGTCAGGAAGGTTGACTTAGACTGAGGACTTTGACTTTGACCAAGAGTTGACCAGTTGACTTCCAGGGGTATTTTGGTAATTATTGGTATTTATTGAGTTCAGTCTTTTGGTATTATTAGTGGTGGAGTTCGTGTCGAAGGTTGGAGCAGCGTGATCTTATCTTTTCAGTCAGCAGTTGTGAGGTGAGTTATCCTCACTATATCAACAGGGTCTAAGGCACCAAGGCCGACCCTTTTATCGGATGGAAATCCGGGTAGTTGTTTGTTATGTTATTGCTTGTTATGTTCGCATCTCGGTAGTTAGGATGGTGTATGTTAGAGACCTAGTAGGGTCGGTATCCTGGTTTATAGGATGATGCTATGCTAGTGACCGGTTAGGTCGGAATCCTGGTACGGATGTGCTATGTATGTGATCTGCTAAGATCGGTTCGATTAGTTGTGAATTGATATATGATTATATGTTTTATGTGCACATGGTTGTTGGACGGAGGTTGGGTTGAGGCGGGTCATGCTTTGTGCTGTAGGCCAACATACCTAGGGCGGACTGGTTATCCCGAAGGCCCAACGAGTGGTCCGGATAGACTGTAGGCCCCAAGAGGGCGGACCAGACGTGTCGAGGCTTGGGGAGTGGACCAGGGCGACTGAAGGCCCAGTGCGGGCGGACCAGTCATACTGTAGACTCAGAAAGTGGACCAGGTGGATTGAAGGCCCAGTGCGGGCGGACCAATCACACTGTAGACTCGATGTATATGGCTAGACTCGGAGAGTGGAGCAGGTGGACTGTAGGCCGGTGCGGCGGACCAGTCACACAGTAGAACCGAAGTGTATGGTTGTTCTGTTCTATCATGTTGTGAAATGTTATGTGTATGATATATGTGGTTGGTATTTTGGGGGTATCTCGCTAAGATTTCGGGCTTACGGTTGTGGTTTAATGTTTTAGGTACTTCAGGAGGTCGTGGCAAGGCAAAGGCATGATCGTACCGCTCCTCATTTTATGTTTTATTATATGGTTCTGGGAATACTCTGATAATAAATGTATTGAAAACCTTTTTGTAATAACTTGATGATATTGGGTTGTTTTTGAAAAGTTTAAATTGGTTGGAAATTTTAGAGCGTTACAATCGCAAGAATTGATATGGATTCATGGCTAAGTGCAGGTCGAGGGTTGTGTTAGGACCTCTTTGCTTGTTCTTGTCTGATAAAGGCTTTGGGGTCTGAAGCATGATCTGAACACCTGACAGAGTCCGGTAGATCGGGGCTTTGACTCGTAGAGTTTTCAGTTAGTGTGCAGTTGCGGGGCTGATGTAAGACTACGGAGCAGCCGTAGCATTCCCCAAGTTAGTGTGCAGTTATGGGAGTGATGTAAAACTGTGGAGTAGTCGTGGCATTCACTAGGTTAGTGTTCAGTTTGTTGGAGTAATGTAAGACTGTGGAGCACCCATAACATTCACTAGGATAGGATGCGGTTGTTGAATTGTTATAAGAGTGCGGAGCAACCGTTTCATTCACTAGGTTGGTAGGCGGTAGTAATAGGGATCAAAGTCTATGACTTGGCTCGTGTTATTCCCTAGGATGATTTAGATCATCATTGGGTTGGGTGAAGGTTTGTGAGTAGGCCTCAACATTTGTAATACTTGGGAAATCATAGGCTGGGTTGGGGCCAATGTGATGTGAGAACTCGGTCCGGTTTGTAGCCATCGTTGGGGTCAAGCGGACTTCGTGATCGTTCGAGCATTGTTTGGTTGAGATTTTGAGTCTAGACTTGATTTTGGTCGGGGCATATATGTTTCGGGTATCCATAAATTTGTTCAAGATGGATAGGTTGTTGTTGTTCGTGTAACATCCCAAAAATTGAGACCAAAAATTTTTGTTTTAATTATATTGCTTATAAAATTTGTTTGAGGAAAACATTACTGATATCATATTAATTCATAAACCATAGTTACATGTCACAAAAACCATATTGTCAAACAGTAATAATGTCAGAGTACAATCCTAGAAATCTCAAATGCGGAATCATGTGTGTGCGATACGCTGCTATCCTGCCGGTTCCTTCCCCTTCGACGAAGAGGTACCTGAAACCAAAACTGAAAACTGTAAGCACAAAGCTTAGTGAGTTCCCCCATCATACCACAAACCATATACTCATACATACTATTGGGCAATTCTGGGGTGCCCGACCTACCCATGTCAAGCCATTCTGGGGTGCTAACCTACCCTTGTCATGCCATTATAGGGTGCTGACCTACCCCTGTCAGGCCATTATGAGGTGCCTGCCTACTCTCCGGTCTATCTCAACCAGCCACGGGGACTATTTCACCCCTACCACTATCACATATATCATAATCATGCTGTCAGACATATCCAGGGTGTTCGACCTACCCTTCGGTCCTAACGACCGAATTGGGGGACTATTCCCCTCCTACTACCATTATCGCATATAACATATCATACTGGCACATAAGACACATCAGGTAGTAGCAAACCTAGACAATTATCATGAAGACAATCATCTAAAGACAACTCATGCTGGTGGGTCAGCATTGTGGCCGTAGACCCACCTCTACTGGAAGGTAACTCACCTTAATGTTGTGTAGTGTCTACACTGTCCTCGGTATGGAAATCAACTCTTATCGACTTCTCAATCCCTACACAACATCCTTTCTACATTACCATTTCATACTCATAACCCTCACAAGGGTCAACTCAAGTCCAAGTCAAAGTCAAGGTCAAACCTTGGTCAAAGTCAACTTTGGTCAAGGTCAACATCTGGTTGACTAGACTCGCCGAGTTGTCCACCAACTCATCGAGTCCCTACGTCCACAAAATGCTACAACTCCGTCCCTACTCGTCGAGTCTAGCAAGAGTTCGATGAGTTCGCCTTCAACAAAACATCGAGACCTTCTTTAACTGACCCGCCGAGTTCATCCTTGAACTCGTCAAGTTCATCTTCATCCGTATGAAGGTGTTTAGTCTATGACACACCAAGTTCTCCTTGAACTCACCGAGTCCGTCTTCATGTGGTTGGGACATTGCCTTAAACTCGCCGAGTTCCTCCTTGAACTCGTCGAGTCCTTTGATCTTCAAGTCCATAACAAACCCCAACAGGCTAAGTTGTCCTTCAACTCAACCCAAGACCATTTCCAGAAGACGTTTGAGGGAAACTACGACCCGAATTGTGGAGTCCTTCTTTGTCCAAAATTATACATTTGATTTTAATTGGTCTTAATGCATCCAAATCATAGATTTGTCCTCCTTGGGTCCATATTGTACGTAAAGTTCCAATCTTGACATCCATGCATGAGGTGTTTGGCCTAAATGGCTCTAGAATGAAGTCTACAAGATGCATGTTTGGTGGCCTCCTTCCTTGATAAGAGTGAAAACATAATAAATAGGGAGTATGTGAAAGATCCATTGACACACGGTCTTCTTTTCTCTTTTGAGTCTGGTTCTCCATTGAGCAGGGTAAGTCTAAAAAAGCGGTGCTTATGGCAATAAAGTTGGCACCTATATGCCATAAGAACCCCCAATGGTTCCAGATTTGAAGCTCTACCCTCAATGAACCACAAAATTCCGAGTATGGCACCTTTAAGGCATAGAAAAGTTAGAAATGAACCCTAACTAGAGATCTAAAAGATAGATGGTCAAGGTTTCAGCTTTATACCTCAAATGAGCTGAAAATGGGGCACAACCTCTGGATATACTAGCTTCCACTCGAACTTCGAAGCTCCTTCTTCCTTCTCAAGCTTCATAATGACCACAAACACACAAAAATGGCTCAAGAACACACAAACAAGGTTATGGTTTCGATTTAGGGTGTCTCTGAGTTGGGAGGGACGATGGGGGTTGGGTTGAGGCAGGATAAGTTTTTTAAATAGGGTGCAAACCCTAAATATTAGGGTTTCATCCAAACAGCCCTACTTATCGATTGGTCTCCCGACTCGTCGAGTAGGTCACTAAACCTCCCGGTCAAAATCGAGTCTACTCGACGAGTTGGGCCTTCAACTCACCGATTCCCAGAGCAAAAACATGAAAGTTCTTGAATTTAAATATGTACCAGGAACCAGGTGTAACAGTTCAGGATATGAAGTAGAGGTTCATTCGTTGTTAGGGCTTGTGATTTCCGATATTTGGGTTTGATAGTAGTAAGGGTGGATGGTGTAACGCCCGTGTTTTGGGGCTAAGCATTAATAGATGATGTAATAGTCTAGGTCAACTATTGTAACTCTTTTTGAAGTAATAAAGATGAAATATTTGAGTATTATGTGAATTATGTGCATTTATGTGCTTATTACTTATTTATAAATGTATAATAAATAAAGAATAAAAAGAAGCGTCAAAATTAAAGTGTGAGATAAGTCCGATATCTTTACATAAAGTTGTATTGGTCAAAACAAAGATTCCGGGGATATAAAGAACGCCGAAATCCGAGTTATAACGAAGAAGTTATGACCCGTCGAAGTTTCGCGACGGAATCTACACAACACCGAGAAGCGTAAATAGTGAATTTATGATAGAAGACTTTTTGGCCTTAGTAATCCAAACAAAAGTCGTAGAATATGTTAAATCGAGAACATCCATAAAAAGAACGCTCAAATCTGGCTTCGTATGAAGAAGTTATGAATTTTCTAAGATTTGGCTTAGCAGAGCACGACCCGAAACTCGAATTTTAGTTCGAGCGGTTTTCGGCCTACGCGACCTAAATGAGAATTGAAGATCTTATTAGTAGGAACTCAACGGTAAAAAGACAGAAGAAAACGGAGTCTGTATGTAGAAGTTATGAATTTTACGCAGACATTTAACAGTATAATCTCCTCGTACTGTTAAATTTAAGATCGGTCGAGAATTAGCCGACGGAGTCAAAATGAAAGTTATAGATCTTATTTTTACCTACGTGTGGATATAAAGAACGTCGAAAACGGAGCTCGTATGCAAAATTTATGAATTTTTGAAAATCGGATGATTTACCCCATGTGTGCGGTGCCACGTGTCAGCGCCAGGCTGTGACTTGGTGCCCAAGCCAGTTCACGACGTGAATTGACCCCAATTCAGCCTATAAATAGAGATGAAGGGATGACGAGTTATTCACACCTTTCAATCCATCTCTCTCTCTCTAGAACCTTTTTCTAGCCTCTAAAAGCCCCCTAAAGCCTAGGTAAACCCCCTAGCACCCGAAGGAATCCCCAAGGCTCCCAAAGTCCCGAGAAAAAGGGTCTTTCGGTTCGAAAACGCTGCTCCAAACGAAGTCCGATTTTCTATAAAACCCGCTGTAAGTGAGCTATGCCTACACTATTTTTAATATAAATTTTATTTAATTATAGTAACGTTATTAGAAACTTATAATAAGTATTTGGGCTATTATTATGGGTTGTATAAGTATGGTTTAATGCTTATATAATAGTAATAATAGCTAGACTATTAATTAGTCTCAGTAAATATTAGACTAAACTCTAGTGGTAATGATGCTAGGTTTTGTCCGAGGAAAATTGTGTTAAGAGTAACGAAGTGATGTCCGAGTGCCAAGTGACCACCTTCTCAGGTGAGTGCATAGTCACTTTCATCTTACACATAGATATGAGGTATTTAATATAAACTATGTGCTATATGTGCATATTGTCTGAATACTTGATGTCTATGCTGATGAACGATTTTTATACATGTTTTAAATGATTTAAATTGTATATGTATTTTATATCTACAAAATGTTGGGGTAAAACATGGGTATATGTAATAGATGATGTGTGATAAAATGATGAGAGGCCTCGATGCTGTTGTTATTGATTTTGTCATCTAGCGGAGTATGGATGACGACCACAAACTCTTTTAGACAGTCCAGTGGAACGCTAGCAAGCTCGCAACCTGTAGGTGTTTGTGAACGATGTGTTCATCGGTGTACTCCATCCCCCTCATGGTTGCCTTAAGGACATTTATTGCCGAGGAATCCCCTTAGCAGTAGTGTCCATCCCGATGATGATCCTTAGGCTAGGTCCCTTATGGATGAGTGCATAGTCACTTTCATCTTACACATAAATATGAGGTATTTAATATAAACTACGTGCTATATGTGCATATTGTCTGAATACTTGCTGTCTATGCTGATGAACGATTTTTATACATGTTTTAAATGATTTAAATTGTATATGTATTTTATATCTACAAAATGTTGGGGTAAAACATGGGTAGATGTAATAGATGATGTGTGATAAAATGATGAGAGGCTTCGATGTTGTTGTTATTGATTTTTTCATCTAGCGGAGTATGGATGACGACCACAAACTCTTTTAGACAGTCCAGTGGAACGCTAGCAAGCTCGCAACCTATAGGTGTTTGTGAACGATGTGTTCACCGATGTACTCCATCCCCCTCATGGTTGCCTTAAGGACATTTATTGCCGAGGAATCCCCTTAGCAGTAGTGTCCATCCCGATGATGATCCTTAGGCTAGGTCCCTTATGATAGGTGTTTAGGGACGTAAAGTGACGATAACGGGAACGGGTAATCAGGTTATTGATGGTTGATGAAATTAAATAACTTATTTATTGTGGGTTGAAAACCCTATGTGCTCACCAAGCTCCCAATCCTGACCCACTCAGTTTCATGTATTATAAGTAGTGGCGTTCGAGCATAGATGTGATGTTTTGGATGAGGGATTACATATATAGGCCTGTAGATATGAAATAATGTAGTAAGGCTTATATTGTACTGTTTATGCTTTTGATCTGTATCGAACATGATATCCTGAGTCTTTTAATGAAATACATTTCTATGGAAATGCTTTGATAAATCTCCATCATATTTTGTTTTGGGAACAAATTCCACAAATCTTTTATTTAAAATATTACTCTGATTTTTAACCAAAGCATTAACGAAATTGGTCTTTTATGGCCGCGAAAAATGGGTATGTCACAGATGGTTATCAGAGTGAGGTGACTTTTTCAGTCATCTTCATGATTCAAGGAGTTCAGTCAGGATCGTTTGGTTCGGCAAAGGAGATAGTAAGGAATGACTTCAAGGACGAAATCTAATTTAAGTGGGGGAGAGTTGTAACACCCTCTTTCGAGTCGTTTCACAATTCATGTGAATATCAAGTATCATAAGGCTTCGGGCTGTGGGGAAAAGAGGTTTAGGCCTATATGGATGTGGGTGATTATAACACCCGTGACTTGAGGTAATGATAATTATTCAATTTATTTGTAATTAATTGTTGTACTATGAGATTAATGTTGGATTATTGAGTTGGGCTTTAGTGAGTGGATCGTTATAAATTTGGTTTGTCTGAAGACGTACGTTGGGCGTAATCTTGGCGTACGTGGGGATTAGTGGCAACATTAGATACGGGGGATCGATATGTGTACGTGCAACATACCAAAGGGTATGCGTAGTGTACGTGAGCAGACTCAAAACCCTAATTTTTAGGGTTTAAGTCATATAAATACATCATTATGTCCCAAACCCTAGCATCCTTACCAGCCTCTCAACCTGAGAAACCCTAGAAAGCCTAACATCCCTCATCCTTGTGTGATTTTGACCTTGTGAATGCCATTTTGGTGGGTTGGAGCTTGGAAGGAGAAATAAGAAGTTGGTGAAGAAGAACTTGTGTAGCTTGAGCTCAAAGATCTTAGATATCATCATCATATAGTACTCATTTGAGGTAAAAAGCTTACAACTTGCCTCATGTTTGCTTAGATGTATGGTAATGGTGTTTTGGACCTTTTTGGTCCCAAGAATGGATTTTTATGGTCCAAATCCATTTCTAGGCTTAGGGTTGCCATGCTTAGTGCTATATGAGTCCCAAAGATAGAGAAGTTACCATCTTGAAGGTCTTATTGTGTCCATGCGTGAGTTTTAGTCATTTCTATGGAAGTTTGTTGCCATATTTCAAGTTTGGGTCCATTTGGTGGGTTGCAAGCCACCAAGTAATTGACTTTATGGGTTAAGACACTTTACTGGACTCAGATATGTGTTTGAAGCTTAAGGTCGTAGGGGATTAAGCCCTTTTGGAGTTTATGGTTTGACAGGTTAGTACGTTGGGCGTACAAGCCCGTACGCACAACGTATAAGCCATGCATGGTGTACGCTTAGCGTACAGAGGAGTACGCTCCGCGTACTCACTGGATATGGGCTTTCGTCATTTGGGCCTCGGTTTGGGCCGATCCATGGACTTTGTTATTATGGGCTATAATGGGCCATCAAATATCAGTTATTGGGCTAAGGATATGTTTGGGCTTAAGAGAAGGCCCATTTGAGGAGTTAGGCCCAATTTAGAAAGTTGGGCCATTAGTGGGCTTGGATAAGACATATAGAATTGGACCATGCATGTTATGGATTTTGGGCCTAGGTTTAGGTCTGAATTATATCATGGGTAAAATGGTCATTTTACCCTAAGAAGGATTATTGGATTTTGACTAACTGTTATTTTTCACTGATAGCTCGGGTAGTCATCAGAGTAGCCATTAGAGATTTCGTACTGTGAGATTCTGCATTCAACTTTGCGAGGTGAGTTTTCCTCCTATACGAACGGGTCGAAGGCACCAATGACGACCCGTATATGTATGCTAGTATGTTCTGGACCAAGGTTCGATGTCGGGCAGTGCCCGGTGTAGGTTTATATGTTTCTAGATTCCAGTCCGATATCGGGCGGTGCCCGAGGAATATTTGTATGCTTGATGTCTTCGTGAATCTTGCATGTGTCTGTTTTGTATGATTCTGGATTACGGTTCGATGTCGGGCAATTCCCGAGGAATGTTTGTATGCTTTCGGATTTCGTCCGATGTCGGGCGGGGCCCGAGGAATGTCTATATGTTTATGTTATGTGATTATTTATGTGTAATAGTTAATATGTTTATATGTATATCGAGCTTTGCTCGATGCCAGAAATTATCTGATGTCGGGCGGGGCTCATGATATGTTATTATGTGATTGTGTGACTATGTGTATGGTATGTGGTAGTTTGGGGAGACTCACTAAGCTTCGTGCTTACAGTTTTCAGTTTTGATTTTAGGTACTTCCGTTGCAAGGGGAAGAGTTCGGGATGACTGCATTGCACACACCATGATGTTAGTATGGGTTGTTACTCTGATATATATTTGACATGTGTTTTGAGATCGATATATTGATTTTGATGTTTAGATATTATGGTTCCTGTTTGATAAATGATTTTTATTAACTATGGGTTATTTAATGATTTAAAAATGAAAATTTTGGTCATGATTTTTAGGATGTTACAAGTTGGTATCAAAGTCTTGGTTTGAGGGATTTGGGCACACTCTCAGGTGTGTATGAACTCAAACTGAGGTCTTGGTATACAATTTTTTCAAAAGAAAACCATTTTTATAAAAATGATTTTGAAAAGAGAAAAGGATGTGGTGCATGTAATCTGCCAAGCTCAAGTAAGTTCTCCCAAATTACCCATACATGTTTGTTATGATATGCTATGGTCATGAGAGCTGCATGATAGATTAGGGCTAAGGAACTAGGAAGGATGCCTTGTAAGCTTATTGAACTGCATGCTAGTACTAACTAGTCAGTAATATGATGGCCTAATTAGGATATGCTTGGTTTTGTTTACTCAATGCTAGAATGTTGTTTGCTTTGTGCTTTTAGGAGTTCTAGCTATCTTTAACTAACTAGTAAACGAATACGCTAAGTTACATATTACGAGGACTAAATAATTTCAGAAGGTTAGGTTTAGCCTTATTTCACAGCTCTTGTTTGAGTCCAACCGTTGTAGGGAGAGACCTCTCATTAATTCGAAGAATTATCTGGTCTTACTAATATGTAATGGTATTCGTGAGCTAGTTAGGGAAAGGTAGCAGGGAATTTTTATGCAGCTGATGGCGGAGAGTGGTACAGAGGTTACCCTAGGGCAAGCCTAGGATGAGAATAACGCGAAGAGCAGTAGTAGTAGAAGGGACTTGGTGGAGTCAAGGCAGTTCTTAAGGAAAGTACAGATAGGTGTGGAAAGGTAGTATGGGCCCATACTACTGAAAGCAGAGGATCCATACTCGAATCAAGGAAGGCTGATATGAACCCAGGGAACTTGTAGTATGTGAGATCCCACGAGGTATGATGAGTATTCTGATGATTTTTATGGTGTATTTTTAGTATGGTGATGCTACGCACAATGCCAGTTAGCAGCTCTGGCGTTGGCGAGGGATTAGGCTTGGGCTCTAGAGCTGGGTAGATCGATGACCAGATAAGGGAGTTCATCTCATCTGAGATCACATACAGTATCATTGACTAGAATCCTGTGATATTCGGTACGGTCAAGGAGGGCATTTTGGAGGTTTTGGATGAAAGACTGGGTGCATTCCGCACTGAGATGGCGGCCTTGATGGGAGGGTGCACAATGACATTCAGGGAGTTACGAGCTTATTGGGCTCCAGACTACCATGGGGCTAGGGGCCCCATTGCTAGCAGCAGGTGGTTGGCGGATGTCGCCAACGCCTTTCACACCAGCAGGTGTCCTGAGGGGGACAAGGTTCGACTTGCTTCCTGTCTCTTGAAGGAGAGGGCATATGCCTGGTGGGAGGAGGTTGGGCATGCAGTTGGTGATGATGCCCTTGATATTATGACCTGGAGCGACTTCTCAACAAGGTTCAGGGATGAGTTTGCACCTGTGATTAAGGTGCAGCACCTTGTGTGGGAGTTCCAGGATCTCCAGCAAACGACTGAGACGGTGACTACCACCATGTTCAGGGATAGGGCCCTTCTCGTTCCGCAGTATAGGTAGCGACGTGATCTATAACTTTCTTATAGACTCCATCGGCTAATTTTGACTTTATTTGTAAAGTTATATTTTAACAGGCTTAGACCGCTAAAGTCCATTAAAAATTCATAACGTTGTCATCCGACGTCTGTTTCAACTGTCTTTATATCTTCAAGCTCCTATTAATGAGATATTCAATTCTCATTTAGGTTGTGTTGGCTAAAATTTGATCGATCTAAAATTTGATTTTCGAGTTGTATACTATTATGCTAAATCTTAGAAAAATCATAATTTCCTCAAACGAAGTCAGATTTGGACGTTCTCTATATGCACGCTCTCGGTTTAAGATATACTATGACTTTTGTTTAGATCGCTAAGGATAAAAAGAATCTTATAAAAAATTCATTTTTTACGATATGTGGCGTAGTGTCGATTTAGTTGCAAAACTTCGATGAGTCATAACTTCTTCGTTATAAGTCCGATTTCAACGTTCTTTATATGTACGTAATCCTTGTGACATATATTATAACTTTGGTTAAGATTATTTATGCTAAATAATCTTCTATCAAAAAGTCATTTTTAACGCTTATTGTCTCTAAATTGACTAGCCTGAATTTGCGGACGTTGCAAGAAAAAACACAACATCCATGCAAATTAGACTAGATGTGAGTATATTTAGCAAACCGAATGGATCTAAGTAGAATTCTTCTAAATATTCTTCAACTCTTGAGATCCAATTGGCTCTCGATTTTCTTCTGAGTTTCTAGAGGTTTTTAGTCCCAATTTTCTTCAGAAAATTGGCATGATATCCTTCCATTCGACCTAATATTCGGATATTTATAATTTCCATGTAATTGATCACCACATTGTGGTTGAATGTCACCACGTCGTGGTCTTTGTGTATATCCCATATTCTCCAAGTCAGCTTATTGGTAGAGAATCTTTCGTTTACCACGTCGGGGTGGATGATCACCATGTCTTGGTCCTCTGTCTTCAAGTCTATTTTTTCTTCTTTTTTTTCCTAGCTCCCGTTTTCCTGCTTCCAACTCCTTTTTTTGCTTCCTTTTTTTTGCGAGCATGTCTTTGCAACCACAAAATAGATTTCAAACATAATAAGTACTTTTTGTTCAAAAGTAAGCATAATTGTAGCTAAAAGTATTAGAAATATGCATGAAATATATGATTAAATATGCACATATCAGCTAGACTTGTCGTTCCCTACTTTTTCCGAGATTATAGATTTGTTTGGTTGGATCGTTTCTTACTCAGTTGCTAGGGAAAGGCGATTGATTATGGAATCGATGATTATGACGATGCTTTGGGTGATTTGGTCCTATAAGAATTTGGTTATTTTTTCTCATTCTAAGTACAAGAAACAATTTATTTTTGACAATATTGTCGAGTTGTCTTTTCGTAGGTTTTATTTTAGGAATTCTAAGCCTAGTAATAACTTGATTGGGTGGTTAACCAATCTAAGGTTGCCTTTGTTTGTTTTTTGTGCTAGCCTCTAGCTAGCTTTTTTCTTGGTTTTATGTTGTTCAAAAAAAATCACTTAAGACTAAACTCCAAAATATCTAGTGTGACTAAGGCCTAAAGTACAACATCAATGTTCACACTAAAATATATAGATATATCAAAGGTTCTTCACCTTTGATATAGATAACAAAACTTCTCTATCTATTGCTTCAACACCTTCTCAATCATAAATGCCACATCATCATATTGAATATTATTTGACTCAACAATTGTTATTTCCGTAAAGAAAGAAGCATTTGTAAACTTTTTGACGGACCTACTGGATGAAAGATCAACTCTCAGGCCGGCTGACATTTTGGACTTTGGATGGGTCGGAGGGAAGCACACTTGTGTGGATCTTATTGGGGTCTCCCCTCTCGTCGGTTTAAGGAGCGAATGTTTCACAGCGGGGCATGCTGTGTTGAAAGCCGTCGTGTGCAGAGTGGCAAAGCATGAAAATGCATGCATTGAAAATCAACATGTGTTTATACATTTCACATTTTATACATTTAGTTTTCTCGCACCAGAGGTGGTGAAGCTCATCAACAGAGTCTAACGGGTCATGCATTCTAATGTTATATCTTCTAGATCCACAGATATTGTTTTCAAAAGAATTAGTTTTGTCATCCAGAAAGGACTAGCGGTGCAACTTGTTGCCCGGTTGACTTCCGTCGATATGTATTGACTTTTTTTTTTCATCAATATTTAATGACATTGGTAGAAAAAAAAAGTAATAATCAGCACACAAAACGCATATTAGCTTTTAGTTTTAATGTTTTATATCTATTTTAATCAAACAATTTTATAATATATAGAAAAAAAAAAAAAAAAAACTACCTTATATTTACTTGCTAGTTTTTGTCAAACTATGTTATATTAATCACTTTGATGATGAAAATAGAGTGCGGCTGAAATGATAATTTGCATCCAACAAATTCAAAACCCAAGAAATTGATGTGGTTAGAGTCGCTCTAAGTATAAGGGAGAACGTCGGTGGTGGGACTAGAGGTGTTAAAGTGTTTCACCATATATCCTTATCTCATATTTCAAAATTTAAGATTAATATTTAAAGGAGTTTTTCAATTTTGTGAAAGTACTCCTAGATTTTTTTTATCATTCTCTTTTTTATTTAACAACACTTAAAATTTAGAGATAAGTTTGCCCTTTTTCATAAAGGTTTAATCGAATTTGGTGCGAGTAATGCCGATTTAAATGTCAGATGATCTGCCGTGACATTTTGTATTTGAAGCCTCTTAGTAATATATTTTCTTTTATAGAAGACAACAAGCAACCAACACCATGGTTTTAGAAAATTTGTTACAAAAGATGTAAAGTCCATGGAAATTTACCTGCCAAAAGGTACAATTATAGAAAAGTAATGTTAAATGAGAAGTACTTTGTCACATGTTATCAAGTTGACATAAACTAATAACTTGGACCAAAATTAAATGTTTATAAAAAGATTAATTATGGATATCAAATCATCTTATCATTGTCGTTGAACAAAAAAAACACTGTGGCATTGTTAATTCCACAATTCCACAAATAAATAATAAAACAAATCCAGTTTTGGGAGGTGCGATTACGGCAAGGTTTCTCTTTAACTTAACCCCAGGGTCACTTTCAGGTTTTTGGGTCTCTTTGACACCTAATAATAAGTAACCGATTTCACGATTGATCCAATCTTTCCATGAAATTAAAGCGATTCTAGAGAGAGAAGATCACGTAATCAAAGATATTCTAGAGAGAGAGAGAGAGAGAGAGAGAGAGAGAGAGAGAGAGAGGGGGAGGGAGGGAGGGAGGGAACCTTCGATTCTTGTTGTTGTTGAAAATGCCTTCTATCAGTAATGAGTTCTTCAATCTGATTTGAAAGACTTCATATGATTTGGTATGGGCTTAAGAGCTTCGCTTTTCTTGATTATAACTTTTTACCAAACTTTAAATTCATAATTTTTATAGGTTATCAAAGATTTTTTTTCTTGGTTTTTCAGGACTCCGAAATTCTCTCACACACACTAACTCCATTCCAGTTTTCAATCTTGATGAAAAATCTTCTTGATTTTTTAACCTTTATTTCAAGAAATTGGTTGGGTGTATGAAATCGCTGCAGTTAGGTTCTCACATCGTTTCTGGGTTTGAAATTTATCTTCAAGAAACCTTTCAATTCTTTTATATCCTATGTTTCATACATTCCTATGGTTAATTTTGCAGAAAAAAATGGAGGATGAAGGAATGATTCAAGGGGTGGATAAACTAACAACGCCTTCATATTTGGTCGTTGCTTTAGCCGTCAACGGAAATAAAAAAACCAAATATGTGGTTAGATGGGCATTGGATAAATTCGTTCCTGAGGGTATTCTTCTCTTCAAATTGATCCTTGTTCGCCCTAAAATCACTCGAATCCCAACACCCAGTAAGTTTCACTTTCAAAAACCCTTCTCTTCTCATATAATTTCAAAAAAAAAAAAAAATCCTTAATTTTTTTACAGTGGGTGTTGTTCCTGCTTCACAAGTGCGAGATGATGTAGTAATTGCTTACAAAAAGGAAGTCGAATGGCAAGCATACGAAAAGCTTCTTCCTTTCAAGAACATGTGTGCCAAGAAAAAGGTTTGATTTTTATATGATTTTCTTGATTCTTGATCATAAGATTAAAGTTTTCTTTTTATTTTCAGGTGCAGGTAGAAATCTTGCAAATCGAATCAGATGATGTGGTGGATGCTATAAAACAGGAAATTGTAAAAGGCAATATTAACAAGCTTGTGATTGGAGCTTCATCGAGTGGCATGTTCTCGAGGTACCCAATTCTTTATGCACCTTTTATTCTCTTTTTCCTTTTTTTATTATTTTATTTAAATATCGATGTGTTCTTGGTGTTCCAGGGGGAAAGGTTTGTCGTCTAGAATATCTGAAAGCATTCCGAGTTTTTGTACAGTGTATGCGATTTCAAAAGGGAAATTATCATCACTCAGGGCTTCTGATTCTGATACCATTGGATCGAGTAAAGATGATAACAGTAGTGATTCAAGTTCTGTCACCAATTCTTCAAGAACAGGTACCTCGTATAATCATGAAAAAGAACACCTTTGACTTACTAGGTCAACGAGATTGATTTTCTAAGTCAATTTCGATACAAATTCTTCTATTTTCTTCAAAAAATTCACAATCCATTAAAGACTATAACAATTAGAATGAGTAGAAAGATTTTGGTATCAAATATAAATCAAGATTCATACGAATTATAATTCTGATAATTATGGATTTGACCTCAAAAGTCCAAAAAAAATTATTTTTTAATTTATAATTTTGCAACAGAGTGGACAGACCAAGGGTCAGCTGCTACTTCCTTTTCACAGTTCTTTTCAACTTCACTACCAATGCAACGATTCGAAGCACTTTCATCTATAAACCGGACCCTTCACCAAAGAACCAGTTCGTTCGAAAATCCCGAGAAAAATACCGACTTTTATCGGGCAAATAGTAACGATTTCAGCACCAGAAGCTTCGGGACTGAAAACCATTCTTGGACATCCGATCAAGCTTCCAGTTCTTACGCCCATTCAGAAATTTCAACAGAAATTCAGGTTTCTTCTCTATCAATTGCATCCAAACCTTGATTCAGGGTTCTAGCAAGCTCTAATTTTGTCAAACACTCGATGTGTAGGGTAATAATGTCGATTTTGAGCTGGAAAAACTTCGAGTTGAACTCCGACACGTTCGCGGGATGTATGCAATTGCACAAAATGAGTCTTTTGATGCGTCCCGAAAGGTAATTTCCATTTTCCCTCTTCAAATCTTAATTTTTTTTTAAAAACCTCATCGATTTTGATACCCGTTTGACTGTTTTCTGTCAGCTAAAAGATCTTAAAGAACGACAGGCAGAGGAATCGATTAAGCTCAAGGAGTTAAAAGCTAAAGAAGAGGAAGCAAAAACGTTAGCTGAACAAGAGAAGCAGGAGCACGAAAAAGCTAAAAGACAAGCGGAATATGTAAAAGAATGTCTAAGAAGAGAAGCTGCCGTGAGGAAAGATGCAGAAGAGAAGGCGTACCAGGAACATCGAGAGAAAGAAAAGCTTCTGGATGCCATAATCGGGAGTTCTCCCCACTACCAAAAATTCACCTGGGAAGAAATCGTGGATGCTTGTTCTTCGTTTTCTGAAGATCTTAAGATAGGAACGGGAGGGAACGGAATTGTGTACAAATCGAGCTTTCATCATACAGTTGCTGCTGTGAAAGTTCTTCATTCTCAGGAAGCTCACAGAACCAAACAATTTCAGCAGGAGGTATGAAATATGATTCCAATTTAACTAATAAAGATTTGTAGAAGCCCATACTGAAGCCTAATCAATGATGTTGCAGCTTGAAGTGTTGAGCAGAATACGGCATCCCCATTTGCTGATTCTTATCGGTGCGTGTGTGGATCATGGTTGCTTAGTTTATGAATACATGGAAAACGGGAGCTTAGACGAGAGATTATTTCGCAAAAACAACACGCCTCCAATCCCGTGGTTCGATAGGTTCCGAATCGCATGGGAAATAGCATCAGCCCTAGTTTTCCTTCACAACGCAAAGCCAAAATCGATTGTTCATCGTGACCTAAAACCAGCAAACATATTACTCGATAGAAATCTCGTGAGCAAGATCGGTGATGTTGGTCTCTCCACAATGCTTCAATCAGACTCATGTTCCACAAGCACTGTGTACAAGGACACGGGACCCGCGGGAACGTTTTGTTACATCGATCCAGAGTATCAACGAACGGGACTCGTTTCTCCAAAATCAGACGTTTATGCTTTGGGTATGGTGATTTTGCAGCTGCTGACAGCCAAACCGGCGATAGGGATAACAGATGCTGTGGAAACTGCTATTGAAGATGATGAGTTAGCGATGGTGCTAGATCCTGAAGCTGGTGAGTGGCCGATTGATGAGGCAAAAGAGTTGGCCGTTTTAGGGTTGAGTTGCACTGAAATTCGCCGGAAAGATAGGCCGGATTTGAAGAATACTGTCCTTCCTGTATTGGAAAGACTGAAAGCCGTCACCGGTGAAGCTCAAAGGATCGCATCCATGACAAGTACCACCCCTCCGAACCATTTCATATGCCCGATACTCAAGGTATGCTTGCTTTTTGAAAATTAAAAGGATGAGTAAATTACAGTTTTGGTCCTTCTACTATATCATTGTTTAAACAGGGTATAGAAATTTGATTTTTTGTTCTTCTTTGCCCTTAAATAACTTTGTTTTCATGCAGGATGTTATGGTTGATCCTTGTGTTGCTGCTGATGGTTACACTTATGATCGCAGGGCCATGGAGAAATGGCTGGAGGCGAGTGATACTTCCCCCATGACCAATTTACCATTACCGAGTAGAAGCTTAACACCAAATTACACACTTCTTTCTGCAATAATGGAATGGAAATCAAGTAAACAACGATTTGAGTAAGTATTTTTGGTGGAATCCCATTTTTTAGGATTGTTTAGTTTAGGTACATATATTTTTGTTTGAGTTAGATGCCATTTTGGGTCTTGATATATAGAACCTTGAGCTTAAAAAGCTTATATAAATGTTATAAATGTATATATTTTGACTTCAAAACATGTACCAAATGCCGTGAATATAGTAAGTACATGATGAGCTTGTGACTGTAAAACATGATTCAAGGATAAGAAGCCAAAACGATGTGCTTGATATGTACAAGTATGTATCATGCAAATATGTATCGGGGCACGTATGTGTACAATCAAGAAAGTAATGTGAGTGAGTTTTTTTGAGTTTTTTTTAGTGCAATACCGTTTTTAATTGTTTTATGTGCATATGTTTGTTTTGATTTGGATGCTATGTTTTGAAAATCCTATATAATTGGTATGCATGCACATGTTTTTGGCTCCAAAATACTGCAAATACTACACCATTTGAGCCTGGGTTCTTGAACAAATATTATTATTGATATGTTCACACCCAAGGTTGGCTGTGGTACAACAACATTGTACTTTTTACAAGAAATAATGCATAATATAATTTGCTTAAACAAGATTGGTACTTTGTCTATTCATCATCATGAAAATATTATAAGTGTTATTATCTAAAATATGGAAGTGTAACGATTTAGCTTTCGTTGAGGCGACGACCCCTGCCACGAAAAGTTGCTCCATTTTGTGTAGTCACTGTGTTTGTTTCCCCCTCACGACTGTCCCTCGTTGTGGTCCCACCAACGCGATAACTTCTCCCTCGGAAAGCAACTCCGGTGGCCGGGTCCCTCTGAACCGGACTATTCATTTGGTATCCCTTACCCCAATACGCAACGAGCTTGTGGCTATAAAACAAGATTCAAGGATAACAACCCAAACATTGTGCATGATATGTACAAGTATGTAATAATGTATCTTACATATTTATGTATCAAGCGTAACTTAACTATGTGGCTGATAAGTTGATATCGGACATAATACATATCATAGTAGTTATGCCTGATACATACATTGTTTCCATTTTTTTTTTCTGCTACTTGAAGTTGCTAGAATTGAATGAAAAAAATGCAAAGGAGGATACACCCAAAGAGGAGTCTTGCAGAAATCTCTGCCACCAGCAAGAGGGTGAAGAACCGTCAAGAAGTAATATAAATGGCCAACACCAATTCCCAGTAAATCCGGCATCAATGGATTCCCAAACACTAAATCTAATGCAAGCATAGCCCAAGGTAAATAGAACCCCTACATTCTCGCATTAAAAAAAACCATTAAACCATCATAATATATTAAAAGATCTTCACAAATAAGAGAGAATCAAGATACCTTCAACTCTACGAGACCTTGAATGTTAATACGTGTGTTAGGGAGCTCACGGCTCCAGACATAAACAATCATGAACACCAACGAGGCTCCCATGAAGGGAGACCAAAGAAATGGAACAGCAGCCATAGCCTAAAAAAGACACCATTTATCATCATCATCCATATTCTTAACTAAAACATCATCATCATCATAAAAAAGACATGTTCTTTGCTACCATACCAGTAGCGAGAATGATCCAAAGAAGAACATCCATACATAATCTGCTGTCCTCTTGTCGAAAGGACCCCTCTCTAAAGAAACCCCATAACGTAATCTTGAACAAAAAACACTTTAACTTTAAAGAAAATTCAACTTCCATGTAGTGGCAAAAACGGTATAAGATTGGGAAAAAGTTTACATCATCAGTAGGTGAAACGCAAATGGTAAAGAGAAAGGTCCGAGGAAAAAGAAGTTTGTTATAAGCCTCCAAATCTGCACCACAACGATATTACAAGTAGCACTATTTGTGTAGAAGTAAATAAAAAAAATCAGCGAGCTAGTGAAGTTTACCTGAAATTGCTTGAAAACGTCTTTGTAAACGAGAGCTATGGTATCAGGGTAGTAAAGCCCAAGCTGATAGGCTCCGGTTGTTGCAAAACATATGGTTGCATATGTCTTGGCCACAGGGGGCAGAGAATTATAATACCTGATTATATATTTATCAGCAAATTTCTTAAACATCTATCTTACAAAAAATAACGAATTTAACAAAAAAATGGTAGAGAAGAGGGTTTACTCCTTAGGGGTAGTCATTGTTGCTGATGGAGTTTAATTCTTCTGTAATCGATTATGAATTTAATGAATGGATTTATGTATCTACAAATATTTAAAAGATTATCAGTTCTAAAGATGGGAAATCCCACCAAAGACTTTTGGAGTCATTAGAGGACCCAATATAACTTTTTTTTTTGGTTGGTTCTGCACGGCAGACAAGTAGACTTGGTCAACCATTAAAAGGAGACTTTCATATTGACTCATAGTCGACTTATGGAGTGGCGGATTAAAACAAAATGCCAGGCATATATGATTTTATGGGTAGCAGCACATAGAAAAAATCATATTACCCCAGAAAATTTATCAAAAAGTTTTCATTATACCAAAAAATTTAAAGGGTATTACGGGCTACCCCGAGCAACCATGTAGGTCCATCCTTGCTTACCAAAAATATTGTCATTTCAACGTCTCATCATCACCATTTATCTAGGCACTCCATGTAATCATTTTATTCTTATTTTATAATCATTTAAACACAAAGTTACATTCATAAAGTTAAATACAAATTACATTCATAAATTATTTTTAATTTTTTTTATTCAATCGTAAATATATTATATAAAAGATTGTAAATCATGTGTAGTTTTTTTTTTTTTTTTTTTTTAAACAACAAGTTCAATTGTATATTGTTACACTGTTAAGAACCCACATACCACATGTCTGAGGTCAGTGTGCACAACTCCTCGCATATGCCACACATCACAACACCCTTAGCGTGGGAGGTGTACCCACAAGCCTAATAAAATAAAAATGCACAAAATAACATAAAACAAATTTCATTTAGTTTTGTAAACTCACGCTATTGTTCATAATGTCTAAAATTTTGTGAAGAAAAAAAAAGTCTATGTATATACATTTAATAGGAATTTACAAATAAATACATGGGTATAGATAAATCAGGGGCAAAACCATCATTTCCTATCTGATCAACCTATGTTTCAGGGCCCGAAGCAAACAAACTAATAAGACCACGAAAGACTTGCGCAGAGAGCTTTTGTGCGTGAAGTATCTCACCATCCACATTCCACACACTCTCCTCCCCAGAAGAAGTAAATGTGAAAGTCGTAGTCTGTAGAAAATAAACAAAATGTTTTCAGTACAATAAGGATATGTTTTTTATTCCAGTTTCTTTATAGAAAAAAAAATTACTTTATGGTGTTCAACAAAATCGAAATTCAGTGGTGTTCCACCTTTCCTTGCTAGCTGCGTGAGATGCCTACATACGACCAACGAAACGTCATTAGTCACATTTAGGAGAAAACCAGCCAAAACAGAACAGGTTGTACTGTGTTTGACTTACACAGTGACACATATAGAGAGAAGTTGCATGTTTTTACCATAAATAGAAAGCACGAGGACAATCTTTGATCAAAATAAGATGCAGGAAACCGTCTGCAAGGTGTGCATCAGCCACCAACCCATCGGGTGCTTTTTCATTTCTGCAAGAGATTACAGCAGCCCCAATGCTAAGAAACCTTCCTTTAACTCTCACCCAGTTTGATTCTTTTTGTGGGTCCCGTGTTTCCATTTGTGGTGTCACAGGTGTATTACAAATATCACATTTGGCACGACACGGCACTCTTTCAGACTCCTTAGATAAACCCCAAAAAGCCTTTACCCTTCTTGCATTCGCACCCGCATTTGTTTTTTCTGCTTCTACTTTCATATATGCTACTTTTGCCTCATATGACCTTCCAAGATAAGATATATCAACACAACTAACATGACTTAATACAGAAAGAACGACTTAACAGATAAAGCCACCAAGGCATACCTGTGCCTAAGGAAGACTTTTGTTCCCGCATAATCATATCGCTTTGGACCCATCCAGCGATATTTCTCGCTTTCTGTAATTACATCTCCATAAAATCCATAACTGGTAAAATCCAAGAAAACAAAGAAAAAGTTGAGAGGAAAGCTTCAATCTTTCTAAAAAAAAAAACAAGTGAAATTACGAATCTACCCTGCAAAAGAAGCTGCATAGCGTACACGTGGATCTTTTCCGGATTGTGATTTTTCCCATCTGACTACTTGAGCTATATCAAGACATAACCGTTTACCCAAGATTATTTGTAGTGCTGATGTCATCGGATCCCGAACTCCAGTTGTGCTGTTAAAAAAAAGTCAAAGGGAATTCACACATAAACACAACCAAGTAGGATGCTATAAATAAAAGTACATTGCTATTTCTTGAATTTAACAGGAAGTTACCATATTACAATAGCATCGGTAGAACCAGAAGGAATAAGCCCAAATCGAAATCTCTCATTTGGAAAAGACATTTCAGAATCTTCATCTGCTTAAAGAACATAATATAATAAGTGAATCATATCCCAAAATAAATTAAAACAAAAAAAATGGAGACTCGAGAAGAAAGATGAGTACTTATATTATTCATGGGTTGTGATCCACCGAGTGGCGAACCGGAGAGAAGTGGAGACTCATCTTCCCTAGAAACTGAAGGCTCTGTAATCGTGACCGTTGGATCATGAGGTAATACATCACTTTCTGATTCATCATCTGGAGGGGAAGGTGGATATGGAGCTTTATGTCTTGACAACAGAATTCCATTCAGAATCTCATTGAAAAATCCATCACCACCCTAAATTTTCATAAATTTCAAAATTTTCAAAAGATACCCCAATTTATTTAGGAATATAAATATATAATTACTTACAACAGCTACGATTCCATCATATGAATTAAGCTCCTTGTCTGACATAGAAGCCATAGCCTCGAAAGCATGTCCAGCCCTTTCTGTAACTGTAACCTATCGAAAAATAAAAGTTAACATTTTGGATAAGTTATATATATTTATAATATCACCAATTTTAAGTTAAAGACACCCAAATCATCTCATATTTTATGTAATGAGACACAAACCTTTGTTTTCACTTTGGCTTGCGAAAAAATTGGAGCTAAACTCAACCAAGTTCGACATCCATTTCCTTTTCCACTTCCTGGATTAACATAAACCTAAAACAACAGAAACAAAACATATAGTAAGATAGATACCTCTGTAAAAGGGTTATTCTTCCAGCAACCTCTGAGTTGTATTTACATATCATAAGAGAAAAATCCACATACATTGGAATTAGAATTTACAACTCTCACACTGTTATTAGAAGTTAAGAACATACCAAAAGATTCTTAGGCCGGTGAGTTTCCATGGTTAGAAAACCGCTCAACCGGTTCACCCACATTTGACATGTCGGTTTATCCATGTGACCGAATGTATAAACAATTGGAGCCCAAAGAGAAGGTTGACTCTTTGACCTATCGACACCATGCACTGTGAATCGATACATCTAAAAGCAATGCACCCAAGAAACTAATCAATTTCACCAAAAAAATAAAAAACAAACAAGGAAATCCAAGAAATCAATAAAAAGGTGTGCACTTTTTTAACCTCGGACGCATGACCCAATAGGCATCCTGGATTTGTGAGAAGGGTTTCATGTACTAAACCCCAATCTATAAACTCAACAGCATACACGTCTGAGATGTTGATTGATGTATTATTTCGGGAAAGAATTTGTATTCCCAAACAAGTTGACCTGTCTTCGTGGTCCTTGAAGTTGAACAAACAGTTATACATATTAACAATCGATCAGAACAAATTCAGACGAGTGTGGACTAAATCAGTTTCATAGGAAAATCAAATTGACGCTTTGAAAAAATCTCAAAAGATAACAAAAGCAGTTTAATGTAACCTGGAAAAACTAACATTGCAAAGGGAATCCATCAATTTCCAAGATAACCCATCTGGTTTAAGGGTTAGAGAAACCTCTCCAACATGATCCAAGAAGAAACTGGAAGTCAAAATCGAGGGTTCTTCGGCACCAATAAATTGGGTATTTGCTTGAGAATCGTCATCTCTCGTGATAAAATCACCGATTCTCTCCATACGAGATAAAACCCACAAAACAAAGAAAAAAAAGGAAAACAACGATATCAGAACTTTCTGAAACGGGAAATAGTGATTTCCGAAGATCTCTTGAAAAATTCAATCTTTAAGTCAAAACTAACAAAATAGGGATTGCGCGATTTGGGTGAAAGAGGAGTCAAACCTTGATTTGTTTTTTAATTGAAGGGGATCTTTATCAAGGTTTGATGCCGATTTACAGGGGAGAGGGAAAGAGAAATAGAAATAGAAAGATCAAGATGAAGAAAGAAATGTATTTTTACTTTTTATATTTGACGTAAACAGATAACAAGAATAAAGTTAACGAATAACATGTGCGTTTTTGAGTTTCGTGCCCTGATGCCTGGTGCGAGTGTGCGCCTATCATTTGAGAAAAAGTTAAAACTGTGTATTTTGGTCTAATAAAAGGCTAAAGGGTTCTCATGGTTTGATTCAAACTTGAAGCCATTTGGATTTTGCCCATAATTCATAATTTATAAATTTTAATAAACCCTATGACATCTGACCTATTGTCTCAAAGAACATAAAAAATTTATTTGATACATAAAGAGGATATTTTTAATTTTTTGCATCATATTCATATAGACCAAAGACTAGTTGTCCAAAAGAGAAAAAAATGTTCAATTAACATTACACAACAAACGCTTATACAAAGAACACAATGACTGTATTAAAGTTGACAGAAATCATATCACAAATGGAGACTCTAATAAGAATAAATGAGGTTTAGAAATTTAGAAAAAAATGTGGAAAAGATCATCCTTAGACCTATTATATATGGTCTAAGGATATACAGTGATGACCTCCACATCATCCATACTCGGGCTTCTGACAGAGTATTGGAAAGTCCATCCATAGCACGCACCAGCATGCGTGCCATTTTTATCCACTGCAAAAATAGCGCCCACAAAATTTGGATACTTTTTTGCTATTCGAGATATTGCATCTTTGGCAGCAACCCTTGGCTCCATTCCTAATCGCATACTCTCCACTACTTGATAACTACAATCAATTTCATATAAATTAAATAACAAGTCAAAATTGGTTGATTCAAAAAAAGTCTTAAAATTTTATGGCTTGATTGGAAAATATAAAATATACTTTACTACTACAAGATTTACCATGGCAGGAAACGCATCATAATATCACCATCACCAGTTGCACCACAAGCTCCAACCTCATCATCACCATATGCAGAAGATCCAGCAATTGGTCCATCACCAACCCTACACTCAATAAATGCTTTATAAATTATAATCCTTTCAGCATAATTCATAATTATGTGTGTGTGTGTGTGTGAAATACCCACCTGCCAGGGATCTTAAAACTAGCACCATTCGTTGATGTGCCAACAGCAATGTGTCCAGACTGAAACCAGAACAAAATTTATTCAAAAGAAAAATAAAACATTAAAAAAAAAGGAGTGTATAATTAAAAATGTACTTTATCAAATATTGCCATGGATATGGTGTCATGGTTGTGAAAATCTACATAAGATGATTTCATTCTGATATGTTCTGCTACATCCTCCACCAAACATGTCTTCTCACCAACATTTACATCTTTTTTCCTATAATAAGGACCACAGCTGTTTTCAGGTACAACATTTTTTCTAAAATTAGGTTGACATTGATTTTCTTTCCATTTAATCCATTTTTCCATTGATTCTGTTGAGCTAAGATTTGAAGGTCCTGGAAGACCCATTGAAATGGCAAAGGCTGAAGCTTGATCTCCCACAAGCATAGTGTGTTGTGTGTAAAGCATTACTAATCTTGCAGCTTTGATGCCATTTTTCACATATCTCATGCCTGCAACAGCTCCAACCTCCATTGTTGCCTATATGAATCTTACCATGGTTTTCACTTTCAGACAAAATCAAGCACAAGATGCATGCAGTGTTAAGTGTTGTTTGTTACCCCATTCATGATCAAGGCATCAATTGTTGTTTCACTATTCTCATCTGGACTTCCACCAGGTCCAACTGTTTGATATAATTGATTTTGAAGAAAGTGTAAATTTTAGTAGTGAGCAACATAAAAATGAATCATTGCTTTGAAGAAACTTACCTGTGCCATCACATCTAAGCACTTCACAAGTAGAACAACCTTCAACAACTGCATCAATGGAAGATGATCCACCATTAACAGCCCTCCATCCAGCTCTTACAGCTTCTAAGAAGGGCCAGGTGCTCACTACTAATGGAAAGTTACTTGAACTCTTAACCTCATGTCCTGTTGCCTAATGAAAAAGAGTTTAATGGATTGACACATCATTATTATAATTTTCATACAACTATACCATTTTTTTTCCTACAATTCATTTAACTCTAAAAGTTCAAAGAAACATTTATTTAATAAACTTATAAAAATTTCCTTTTTTCCATTGAACTCTTCAATGGCTATTGAATTCCATATCCATCAAAGACCAACATAGTATCCCCACTATGGTTTGAATTTAATCCATTAAATACCAACTAATCATTCCAACTCATTCAATTTTTACATTAAACTATGCATTGTGGATGCTATAACAACATATTAGAATCCATAACCGCTAATTAATTCCATTTTTGAAAAGAAATCCACAATTTTTTTTCCGTGCCCGGCACTTACCGAATACAGAACTGAGATAGTGAAACTAAGAGAAACATCCCAACAGATAAACCGATCATATGATTCAGAAAAGCAGACAACATGCGTATAACTAATATCCCCAATTTGGCTGGGGTATTGCCTCTGATTCAGTCGATACTAGTTCATAACTTCATATCCAGAGACACAGATATAATTCAGAGATGAGACGACAGTAGTTCACACCCATAAACAGACACACAGATATATCTACGTATACAGTTAAAAGATATTACCCTGGAGAGAAGAGCCATGAGAAGGAGAAGCAAGATGGCCGCCATTTTCACCTCCGTTGCTTTGGCGGATGGAGTGTTTACAGTTTACCGATGAGGTCCGTTAATTGCCAGGAGGGGGCTTTTTCTCATAAGTTTAGTAAGCTACAATTTTGGTCCTTCTACTTATAACCAAGCCGCAAAATTGTTTATAAAAATAAGACAAAACTGCAAAATTGGTCCCTATGGTATTCAAAAAACTTTGGATAGGGTCCAAAAAGTTTTCAACTTGCATGGAAGGTCCAAAATCAAGAATTTTCTTTGGTTTTGGTCCTAAAAAAGTTGAAAAGACGATTTTACCCCTTATTATTTCTTTTTACATATTTTGTATTTGTTTAGTATTTAAATATATATATAAAAAAAATCCCCTTAAATAATTATAAAAAAGAAAAAAAAATCACTTACCCCTCCCTACCTATAACCTCCCTTCCCACTTTCACTCTCATTTACTCTCTCACCTCTTTCTCCATATCAGTTTTTTTCCCCTGTTATTGCAATTGTTGGTGGCGGTGTTGGGTTGTGATATGGAAGCGTGAAGACAAGCGGAAATCGATATGACATCAGCTATGTAATGTCTCGATTTCTTGATGAAGAGCTTGTAGTATCCTCCTTCTCTGCGTCTTCCCCTGTATTTGTATTTCCATGTGATGAAGGTAAGACCATCAGTTTCAGTTCATATATTCTGATGAAAGATGGTGGTGGTGATATGGCTCTCTAGCGAGTTAATTACTATCCCCGAACAACCGGAGGGATTTCAAGGCCCTATTTTAGGGTTTTCAAAGTTCGATTTTAGGGTTTCCAAGGTTCGATTTCAAGGGTTTCATCATTTCCATCTCCATTTTCGTTGCGTCATCTCTTTAATCTGAAACACAAATTAAAAACAAATCTCTTTTTAATCTGGTACACACAAGTTAGTGAAATTAGGAATTCATGAATGAAGCTAGAATGTACAGGTGATAAATTAGGAAAAATAAACAGCAATCAACTCCTGATATATGAGCTCTTAGGTCTCTAGTAAGGAAAATGATCACCAGAAACCAGTTTGGAAGGGCTACGACATCAGAGATCTTTTGATGAAAATTGTCATCGGAGATAATGATCAGAACAGATGTTAAATGGTGGTGTTTTGATGTGACTGGATGTTGATGATGGGGTAATCAATGGTGTATGATGTAGGGTTCCGACAAGCATATGGTGGCAGTGATGGTGGTTGAATGACATCAGAGAGAGAGAGAGAAAAGGAGTAGGAGTAGGAGTAGGAGTAGGAGTAGGAGTAGGAGAAGGGGGAGGGTTGGATGAGATTTTAGTTTTGTTTTTATTTTTCATTATTTATATATCAAAATAAATAAAGAAAATAGATAAAAGAAATAAAAAGGGTAAAATCGTCTTTTTAAGTGTATCAAGGACCAAAAACTCAGAAAAACTTTGAATTTAGACCTTCCATGCAAGTTGAAAACTTTTTGGACCCCATCCAAAGTTTTTTGAATACCACAAGGACCAATTTTACAATTTTGTATAAAAATAAAAAAAAAGAAAAAAAAAACTTGGTCAAAACCACTAATAAAAAAGTCAAATATAAAAATATAAAAAAGGTAATAACCTAATCATCATTTTAATGAATGGACGAGGTATAGGGTCTTTTATGCCTCGTTCCCGAGTTTAACAAAAGAAAAAAAGAAAAAAAAAAGAGAAGAGAAAAGAAAGTCACGAGAGAAAAGAAAAGAAAGGAAAGGAAAACAAAATTTTCTTTTGTGTTCCCGAGTTTGAGAGAACTGGAAGGAAAATGAATCATTTTGTTTTTTCTTTCTAAATCCTCCCAAATCGGAAGGAAAGTTATGAGGGAAAGTGATCATCCCATTTCCCTCCACTTCCTTCTAATTCCCTCCTTTAATGAAACTCGGGAACACCAATTTCTTTTATTTTTTTCTCTCCTCAAGTTGAACTCGGGAACAGGGTGTTAGGGCGTGTTCAGCAAATTAGCTGATAGCGGATAGTTTGTAATGGGTAGCGGGTAACTTGTAGCTCGTAGTGTTTTGTTAAAGGCTACATGAAGTAACATTTGGATTTTGAGAATTTTGTTTAAACAAAAAGTAGAAGCTTGTAGTGTCAAACAAGCATTTCTGTTCAAAACGGTGCGTTTTGTCAAACGCTAAAAGCTAGAAACTCTCAAACGCTCCGTGTCATGTGCCCTTAGGCTATGCGTCAAATTATTTTCATTTCTTTTTAAATAGTTAGTTTTTATATTAATGTTTATAATTCTCTAATTTCAGTTTTTAATCATTATTTAACACATTTTATTTTTTATTCATTTATATTATAATGTCTAACTTAAATTCTCTTATCATATAAAATAGATTTGTTATAAACTATTATAATTGTTGTCTTTTTATTTTTTTGATTAGTTTCGTATAAACCATATGTGGTCATCATGGCCGCACCTAATTAATTAATCTTTACATAGATAATTAGTTTTATGATATTCGTCGGATCGACGGTGCATAGTATTTTTTTTTTCTTTTATTACTATAAACATCAAGAAAAAATATATTAAAAAAAGCATAATTATAACTTTACCACAATAATTAAAAACTATAGTTCTTATTTACTACTGGTGCATTTAGTGGAATATATGCATTAAGCAAAACATTATAAAATATTTCTTATCTAATAGAACTTTCGGATTTGTTGTGATGTCAATGTGGCAAAACTATATGCATTAAATGTGATTCTTGTAAATCAACTTTCATGTAATGGTCATTATGAACATGGACGATAACAATAGATCTATGGTGTGAGATGTCTTGCAGACCATGCCAAAGCGGAAAACAGGACAACGAACCTTCTTATCTAAAAAATAGACAATCACATCATAGTTGTTAGCAATGAGGAAAAATGTATCCAACATAATCATCCAATATTCATTTGGCACAAAATCCAACCTGGTAAAATTAAATGGGTGATGTAAGTTGTTTATATAATCCTGAAAAACCATTGCATACTATCCCCAATCTTCTTTAGTTTTCTAAGAGGAATGAGTGGTTAAGTCGAAAAAAATGACAAACTATATTAATTTTTAGACAAATTTCAGAAAGTCATTTTACTTTCCGATAAGTAACATGTTGACGTTGAAGATATCTTTTAGAAACGTTTCAGATATGCCTATGTGGTTTTCAAAAAATTGCATGGTTGATCCTCCAGACGTTAAATATATAACTTTTGAGCATTTTTTTAAATGACTAATGTGCCATTGGATCAAGTGTAAAAAGACAATAAACCTCAGGGACCATTCTTGTAACTTTAAATTTTCACCCACATATGGCTTCTTCTACCTAGCGCATTAGACGTGTTCCTTTTCTATAAACAATCCTGCAACATAAATTATGATCAAAAGGAGAGTGATTACAACCACGTGTACTTATATGTATGTGAATACACTAGCGTTTTAGGAGCTTGGTATAAAAAGACGAGGCTAGCCTAGGGTTGCCGATTTTCTTAAGGTTCACCTCAAACGGGCGAGTAAAAGTGTGTTTCAGGCATAGTGTAGCATAGTGTAGGGAAATATCTTCTTGAGTAAATATGTTTGCTTACCAAAGAACTTCTAGTCCAACGGTATCCAGTGTTGCCCTCCCTTATTGAGGTTGCGGACTCAAGTCCCGTAGTAGACATATATGGATTTAAGGAGTAGTATAGATTTGCCGTCTAAAAAAATATATATGTTTGCTTCTCCACCAACTTTGAAGAGATCATATGGAATAAAAAGAAAGAAAGATCAAGGGTTTGAGAGAAAATGTAGTTGAGGGTTAGGTTTGATATGATATTATGTTTCATTGGAGTTTCATTCGACAAAACACGACGGATTTTGGTTTCCAACCATAATCCCCAACGAGGCTAGTTACTTATGATAACAAAAAGAAAAGGGGGGGAGAAGAGCGAGCGAGCGAGTGAGCAAGTAGGATAAAACTTTGTTTTCTGTGACACTATTAAGGAAGAAAGATTTGTTAGCCGAACATATGTTTATTATGTATTTATATAGGTTATATTATTTCCTTTGTATCAACTCACCCATTTATTGTTGATGAAGAAGACGGCTATGATAGAGGAGCCATCGAGTAAGGTTTAAGTAAAGAGGGTAATGGTAATACCGGGTAATTTCCCATCGTGATCTTCTCATTAATACGAAACATATATATACTAAAA
Organism: Lactuca sativa; assembly: GCF_002870075.4. Lineage (NCBI taxonomy): Eukaryota > Viridiplantae > Streptophyta > Magnoliopsida > Asterales > Asteraceae > Lactuca > Lactuca sativa. Next base: position 225,721,302 of record NC_056624.2, read on the forward strand.
TACAACAGTTGGCTGCTACAATAAATGGGTGGGCCGATACAAAGGAAATAATACAACCTATATAAATACATAATAAACATATGTTCAACTAACAAGATTGTGAGCTTTGTTTGTTGTTAGCTTGACTTTTTGGCAGCCCAATGGTGAATGGCGACAAATAACAACAAAGTTGTATCGCGTGAACTGTGGATGTGGTCTTCCGACGGATCTAAGACATGAAGGTTTGGGGATCTCCGAGTAGTAGTTCTGGGATGATTATGTGTATTCTGGGATTCCTATTTCAATTGAAAGCTCCAACATGTAAGTCATACATGAGTCGTATGAGGTCGAAAGTGGTAAGAGGATGAAGATTGTGGGCGAAAGTGGTGGGGTTTTATTCAAAAATCTTAGAAATGGTCACTCAAATATATATGTTTGATCAACTTTGGTTCAGAAGAATCTATTTACAATACATTTAACTTAAAATTCAAACAATGGTAGGCATGGCGACAAATAACAACAAAGTTGTCACACGTGAACTGTGGATGTGGTCTTCCGACGGATCTAAGACACAGAGGTTTGGGGATCTCCGAGTAGTAGTTCTGGGATGATAGTGTGTATTCTGGGATTCCTATTTCAATTGAAAGCTCCAACATGTGAGTTGTACATGAGTCGTATGAGGTCGAAAGTGGTAAGAGGATGAAGATTATGGGCGAAAGTTGTGGTGAAGAGGTGGGGGTTTTATTCAAAAATCTTAGAAATGGTCACTCATATATATATATATATATATATATATATATATATATATATATATATATATATATATATATATGGGCTTAGGGAATATGTGGTTGTTATGTACCTAATATTAGGTATAGAACCATCAATAACTACATAGTTTTAATAAAATGCAATCAAATCTCTCTACCATCTTTCTTATATTCACTATTAGGGTAGATGATAGACTTTGTACATATTTTTATGGAGGTTTAAATATTTTATTTTACACCACAAACCATGTATAAAAATACATTATCAACTATCTATAAATCTTCATATTCAAATTTAATATAGAAAATTAAAGTGAAAAATTAAAATTGTTCATTAAAAACCCAATAAACTTCTTCTCATAACACATCAAAAAGGACCATGCAAGTATATATATGGTAGGTGTCAAAGAAAGCGATAAAACCTACTAGAGGTCTAATAAAAACAACTCATTCGAAATACATAGATGTTGGAGATAAATTATGAAATCAGGAATAATATGAGCTTAAAAGTAATAGGAAGAAGCTAACAAAGAAAAAAAATTATGTTTTTTAATCAAAATGAATTCAATTTTGATGGTTCTATACCTAATATTACATACATGACAGCCATATATTCACTTTTCCCTATATATATATATATATATATATATATATATATATATATATATATATATATATATATATATATATATATATATATATATATATCCTTAAGGGTATATAAGATTAGCAACCTAATACTTAAAACTAAGTAGTTTTGATTAGTGGTTTAATTTTTAACAAAACAAAATATCCCAAAAACAATATGTCAAGTGTATCGGTTCGTTTTCTTTTATTCCTTCGTCCAAACCTAATGATGTTATTCAATCCACTATCAATTACTGTGGCTTCTAATTCATGTTCAAATATTTTTTTCATAACTTCATGGTGTTAGTGATTGGAGGAAAAAAAATGATTAAATGTCTATAGCCACGCGTTAGGTTTCATGTTAATGTATATTCGCATAAACTAAACGAAAATTCAAATTCAATCTTGAAAAATAAATTAAATGACTACATCCACGCCCACTAGGATTCAAGTTTTCCGTTTATGTTTTGGATGCATTAATATAATAATACGAGCATAAAAAACAAAAACTCCAGTTCAATCAATTTCGTGTATATGTTTCAACCGATGAATAGCGTCACAAAAAATAAATTTGTTGCAGAAGACGATCAATTGACCTTATTCATAAATTGGGCCGATTTATATTGAATTGTGTCATTCGAAAATCAAGGATACATTATGTTTGATGTTGTCACTCAATGTGAATAAGGAAACGTAATAATTTTGTTTTAGGTAAAAAAAATAATTGAAACCACAAATTAAAACTATCTGGTTTAAATATTGGATTCCTAATTTTATATACCCTTAAAGGTATATTCATTTTTCTTTTATATATATATATATATATATATATATATATATATATATATATATATATATATATATATATATATATATATGTTTGGTCAACTTTGGTTCAGAAAAAATCTATTTACAATACATTTAACTTAAAATTCAAACGATGGTAGGCAAGATGACCATCCATGAAATTTTTTAGAAACAATATGAACAAATCTGAAATGTTTTTGAAAATTATTTTAGACATGCCATTTTTTGAAAAGTTAAAAGACCATTTCTGAAATTTTGTACTATATTTATGTTATTACTATTAACACATAGGAGTAGTAAAAAAGTATCTATAGTTATGATAATTGGGATACTTTAAAAAAAAACAATACATAGGAATAGAATAAAATAAAACAGTGACGTTATGTTACAAAGTTGAATTTGGTGTTGGATAATATGGTTCTCCTACAAAAAAAAAAAAAAAAAAAAAAAAAAAAAAAAAAAAGGTCCATTGACCATTGGAATACAAAAGAAACAACAAAACGTAGACATATAGATAGTAAACATACAACAAATATGGAACTTCTGAAATCACTCCTCGTCTGGGATCAACACAACCGATCCCGATGTTTTTCGACTCTCAAGATCAATATGAGCTTGGGTTGCTTGAGACAGAGGATACTTATGATTAAGACGAATCCTCAACACTCCTTTTGCAATATTAGAGAACAAGTCTTGAGCAGCCACAAGCAGCTCCTTTCGATTCTCAACCGTGTATTCTGTGATTGATGAAAACGTATAATAGAGTGATTTGGGTGCAATCTGTTCAACACGCAGAGGCTCTGGTACACCTGAGGCAGTCCCGAAAAGCACCATGTATCCACGGTTCTTTAAGCACGCTAATGATCCCTTCATTTCAAAATCAGACACACAGTTAATTAGTCGAAACCCAGCCACAAATTAATTAGAAACCATTAATTAATATTATAGTATCTTACATTGAAGGTGTCTTTTCCGACTGAATCGTAGACTACTTCCAGCCCTTTGCCTGATGTAATCTCCATCACACGATCCACAAAGTTCTCCTCTTTGTAAAGAATCACATGGTGACATCCATCTTCTTTCGCCTGCTCAGCCTTCTCCTTGGTCGACACCGTTCCGATGACGGTGGCTCCAATCGCATTTGCCCATTGACAAACCAAAGATCCGACTCCACCTGCCGCCGCATGTACCAGGATCGTATGTCCAGGTTCAACCTATATATATGGGAATCGTACGTTGTTTCATTAAAAACTGAACAAACCTTTTATCATCTACAGTCTAGTCTACAGAATTGAATGGGTCACCTACTTTAAAGCCTTTATGGATCAAAACATGTGCAGTGAGACCCTTAAAAATGGCGGCGGCTGCGTCAACGGGATCAACGGAAGAAGGAACAGGCACCGCTAGATCTGCGGGAAGTATTCTCTCTTGGGCGTAAGAACCCACCTCCGCGCTAGCGTAAGCCACGACATCTCCGACTTTGCAACTGGTTACTCCGGGACCCACCGCTGTTACAACTCCGGCTCCTTCCATACCTGGGATATATGGCAAGGGTGGAGCTAGATTCTGCTCACCTCGACGCATATACACATCCAAGAAATTTAGACCAACTGCCTTTTGCTTCAATTTGATTTCTCCTTCTTTTGGATCTGGGACTTGAACATCTTCCCATGTCAAGACCTGTAACACAAAAGAAATTCAACACCATTAGTCTCCCTTCAGTGAAATTAAGAAAGAAAGAAAGTATGTAAAGAAGGTGAACGTTGACCTCAGGGCCGCCGTGCTCATGAATTCTAATTGCTTTAACCATGGTGGTTGGGTTGTGTTGTTGTTGTTCGTATCAGGAGATTGGATTTGATGTCATGCTGTGTTCTCTCTGGGTATTTATTATAGGCAACCTGGTCACTATTTTCTTAAAAGATGTAACACAATCTATCTGGTTACCTCTAGAGTTCTCGTATAGTCGGTGAATGGTGAATTGGTGATGTGGGGTTCATCATTTCTTCTAGAGTTCTATTTCGGTAAAAGAGAAAACGCACACGCAATCTTTCCTTAAGATATCGTGTTTTATTTTGAACAGAATAAATTAACCATCAAAATTCAAATGTGCTTTTTCGGTCCCCTGTGGTTTCTGACTGAGGAATTTGTGGTTACTATATCACTTTCTTACTTCTGTATGCCCACACATTCAACGAAACGATAGTTCACATAGCTTTTTACTCCCATCATTGGACGCGCCTATAAAGTTAGAAAACAACATGTATTTTTATGTTTGTGTATTAAAATAGGAAATTACCATACAACCATTAACACCTATCCGAATGGGATAATGTCACATTGTCACCATTATGGGGTTGTGAAACACCGACGGGATATTTGACTCGATGAGGTTACCGCACGTGTGGACATTGCCGCACATTATTTTGCTTTTATTTTTCTATTTTTTTTTTCATTTTTAATTTTTATCATATATATATATATATATATATATATATATATATATATATATATATATATATATATATATATATATATATATATAAAAAAATTTAAAAAATTATATATAAATTAATGGTTTCTAATCCTCTACAAATAGAAAATAACATTGAAAAAAAATAAGGAGGGTGAGAGGTAGTGAGATGTGGTTATTCCTATTAGTTTTGTGGGGTGAATGGAAAATAATGTAACATTTACATAACAAATAAAAAATGTGGTAAGGCTAACGGAGTGGTGCAGAGGTAACCAAGCTCCACCTCAGCCTGCAACCTTTTTGCTAACCAAGAGGAGTGGGAGAAGAGAAGGAGGAAAGAGAGGGAGAAGAGAGGGAGGAGAGAGACTCTGTAATAAGATGTAGAGTTAGGCCAAACTCGACATGACGAGTACATGTAGGATTCGCCGAGGTTTACTGAGCACCACTCCGCCTAACCTAAGATGTGGTATAATACCCATAGTCTAAGTATTCAAGTTTTTGTTTGAAAGTTCATTGTTTTTTTTAAGAAAACTCATTCACATTTCTTTAATTTTTCAGAAAAAAATCACTTATATCAAAGATTTAAAAAAAAAAACTAATGTTTAAGTTTTTTTAAGAATACAAACATAATTTCTAACCATTAAAAAAGTTTGTTAACGAATATGAGTAAGAACTCATATGAATTTGATTAAAACAAAAACTGAACCGAAAATTTTGGTTTTTTCACTTAAATTTTTTAGTTTCAAAGTAAAATATAATTTGTTTTTGTGATTATTAAACTTGACCACAAAAGTCAACAACATTAATTCATCTCCATACAAATTTGATTTCTGCTCCCTTATGTTTGAAAATACCATATACCTCTGCTAGACTAGTAAGTGTGGTATTTGGATTGGATGATCCTTGACTATTAATGTTAGGTAGTTAGTATTTGTAAGCTTAAATAGAACCCTAAACTTAGCAACTTTTATATATTTTTTCACCTTGTAATTTGTCTTTCATTTTAATCTAAGAAAAGGCCTTTGGCAACCCCTCTACCCTTCTTTCTTTTTCTGTTTTAGACTCCATCAAAACCCATCTTTACTCACCATCTTTTGCCTTCTAAAATTGCATACAAATTGTCTTTTATAATTTCCAACAAGTGGTATTAGAGCGAGGTTGTGTAAGGTTGTGTATGCCAAAGTATATGCCAAGAATGTCAACATTGACTTCGTTATCTTCTCATCCTGAAGTTTAAAGTGCTCAAAGTACCGGGAAGACTGGTAGTGTTATGTTGCACTATCTAATGCTTACGAAGTTAAATTACTCGGTGTGGGCTATAAAAATACGAGTAAATTTACAAGCACAAGGAGTGTGGGATGCAACTCAAAAGGAAGATGTGGAAGAACGGAAAGATCGGATAGCTCTTACGGTTATTTATCAAGCGATTCAGGAGGATGTGCTACTTATGTTAGCTGAGAAGGACATGGCTAAAGAAGCATGGGAAACGCTGAAGACGACGCACAGGAGCGCCAATTAGGTAAAGGAGGCTAAAGTACAAACCTTGAGAAGTGACTTCGAGGTTATCCGAATGAAAGACGGCAAATCGGTGGATGATTTTTTCATGATATTAAATACCATAGTGACCAGTATTTGATCTCTAGGCGAGAAAATTGAGGAGACCACGGTGGTGAAAAAGTTCCTTTGAGTTGTCCCTTTGCGATTTATACAATCGTAAGATCTATCGAACAATTTGGTGATTTAAAAAACATGACTGTAGAAGAGGTTGTGGGTCATAAATATGTTATTATAAATTATAACTTGTTTATACGAACTCCGTTTTGAAGTTCTTTATATCCACGCTTAGCTATCGACGAGATCTACAACTTTCGTTTAGACTCCGTCGGCTAATTTTGATTTTATTTTTCGTCTATATACTTTTATAAAATTAAATGATTTTGCTAAAATCATATCTTTCTCGTACGGACTCCGTTTTTGACATTTTTTTTCTCAAAATTCATATTTTAAATAGTACTACGATTTTCCTTTTAGTGGCTTTAGCTAAAAGTCAACCATTCTCTTCGTAGCTTTTTACATCACATATTCTTTATGCATGGCTGACTTTTATATCTTATAAAAAATTATATTTAATTCATACGGATTCAGATTTCGACGAAGTTTATATTTTCGGGATCAGGACGACGTGTACTTTCTATATATATATATATATATATATATATGTGTGTGTGTGTGTGTGTGTGTGTATGTGTGTGTTTTGGCGCACTTATTTTTACGATTTACAGACGATTCGGCTGATTTTTCCTATTTTATTATATTATAATAATCATGAAACACATAATATTCACATAATTCTTCTTTATTATGTCAAATAAGTTACACTTGTTGACCCTAACTATTACATCATTATAATAATGCATAACCAGAAACACGAGCGTTACAATTCCCCCCCCCCCCCCCCCCCCCTCCCTTATGATGATTCCGCCCTAGAATCATGCATCAGCAAACAGATGTGTGTTTTGGCGCACTTCCACTGGTGTTAGGCTTCCAGAAAGACTTGGTGGCTTGGATGCCATGAAATCCTTGTACTTACATCCACGTCCATCATTTCCTCCATTGGGTTGATTTTTTCTAACCATAAGTGGCTCAGCTTGACTGACAGTCTGACTAAAGTTTCCTTCCTCTGATTGTTCAATGTTAAGTTCAGGTTGTACAATGGGTACAATAGGTTCATCCCTATTCTGTTGAAGTAGACGCCTTGTTTCTTCTATCGGACGATCCAACATCATTTGTATCATTGCTTGTACTCTTGCCATCATGATTGGCTCGGTGCAGCTCCTACCTTTGGTGCATGCTCAATCACACATGGCTCAGGTTGGTTGTTTCCATTAGCGTTTCCCCTAGCATTTCTGAATCCGCTTCAAGTTGTCGCCATGTCGATCTATACACCAAAGTAGGCGAATTTAGATCTTTATTTACAATAGACGTTTAAATTCTCATTGTCACTCCAAAAGTTACATGCTAGTTCTAATACCATAAATAGACGTTTAGAAATCTGAACACATAAAGTTTCCAGATCCGGTCGTTAATGGACCATAGATATGAGAAAATAATAGCATCACAAGGCATTTTATAGCTATACATAAATCATTTATCACATAAAAGCAATTTAGGCATCTTTCCAAAAATAAGCTAGTGCTCGTATCTATTCAGGTATATATCCTAAATATATCAGACACCTATCTCAAAATCATCGCTTAGCATTCTAAGTTTAATTCTAGAAATCGTACAAATTTCTAGTTTTATTAAACTAATGCTCTGATACCAACTGTGACATCCTCAATTTCACAGCCATAAAAGACCGATTTGTTTACGTTTTATTTAAAAATGAGAGTATCTTTTTGAAGAATAATATTGTGGAATTTCTTCCCAAAATATGATAAAAATATTATCAAAGAATTTCCAAAGAAATGTATTTTAATTATATTAAAAACGTTGGGATGTCATCGTCAATACAATGCATACGCATAAACAGAAATAGTATAGGCCTTACAAACATCTATTATTCTAACGGCCTATAATCCATAGATTTCTCATTTTATCATCACACTTGTGCTCTTATGTCACTACCTAGAATACAAGAAACTGAGTGGATCAGGCTTGGAAGTCTGGTGAGCACATAGGGTTTTGAACCCATAATAATTAAGTTCTTTAATTTTATCAAATCATTCGACCCGATTACCCGTTCCCATTATCCTCACTTTCCGTCCCTAAAGTATCTAATTTAAATGACCTAGCCTAAGGATTATCTTCGAGATTGAAAATAATGCTTAGGGAATTCCTGAATAATATATGTTAGTAAGGCAACCATGAGGGGGATGGAGTACACCTGGTGAACACGTCGTTCACAAACACCTACAGGTTGCGAGTTTGATAGCATTCCATTGGACTGTATAGAATAGTCTGTGGTCATCGTCTATACTCCGCTAGATGACTGGATCGACTTTAACATCAAGGCCTCTCATCAATTATTTCATCTTTCATCATCTATATCATCTACCCATCTTTACCCAACATAATTATAGGTATAAAATACATATATTGTTTAAATCGAGTAATACATGTATAAATCGTTCATCTAGCAAAGATATCGGGAACACAGATAATAGGAACATATAGCAAGTAATTTATATTAAATACTTCATATCCATATGTAAGATGAAAGTAACTATGCACTCACTTGTTAAAGTTACGACTTGTAATTTGGGCAGCGCTTCGCTTCTAACAATTGTCTCTTCCTTTGAAGAAACCTAATATCATTATCACTAAGTCTTAGTCTATTATTTATTGAGACTAATTATTAGTCTAGATTTATCATTAACTCAAAGTCTACTTCAAAATCTATCAAGTAAGAATCAGTCAGGCAGGATAGTTGGGAGGCAGGACTATTTCAGCGTACAACCTTTCTGAAATCCAACAACCAAGCCAACGTAACCATTCTTGACATCTTTCCTGTAAGTAGATCAATCAGTATAACGACTTTGAATTACTAATAAATCTTTTTTATAGGTTCGTAATAATGATAATAAACTTAAACATAAGTTATACTTAAAGTACGGTAAGCATAACTCAACTTACAGGTGGTTTAGCGAGAAACTGGACTCTGTGCGGGCAAAACTTCGTCATTGAATCTTTTTTCTAAAAAGATTATTGTAGCGCTTCCGCGCTCACCTTGCTATACTAAAACTATAGAAAGATAAGTCGAATCATGAGGGACCGATATGCTCGGGGATAAGAAGAGAAAGAATCTTGAATCAAGAGAATAGTGCAAGAAATATAAGAGCCTAGAGCCTCTTATTTATAGTAATTAAATTTTCAAAAACCACCCTCTATAGTTACTTAAATTACCTTATAGTTATTTAAACGACTTAACACCCATTTATAATAGTATTTTAAATAGATTTCACGATATTTGTACTAAATTAATGTCGAAAGTACTCAACACTAGTCTTATAACGTGTAACAACAGGTTTTTTCGGGTCAATAAAAGTCAAAAAAGTCAAACCAAAAGTCAATTATGCCAACAAAAATCAAATAGTTAAAATTAAATCATGAAAATTCACTTTTCTTTTGAAGTTTTCGGTTTTAGGAATCCAAAAATCAAAAATCACATGCAAACCGAAATCACCATTTGTGGATCAATTAGGACCGAAATCTCATGCCTTGGCCGAGAACACCCTAGACCGAAACCTCTTAGGACCGAGATCATGCGAGGCCGAGATCTCCCTTTGTAACATCCCGATTATTGAATAAATAAATAGATAAAGATTTATAGCCTTAAAGTATATTATATTTAGCGGAGTGTTGGTGTTGGGGAGCCAATTGATATAATTTTTGGATTTTGAGGGTTAAAAGAATAAGTTTTGGGTTTAATTTGAGAAAGATTTTAGAAGCCAAGGTGGGTTTGGTAATTAATGGACTTAATTTGAAAGGATTTAAAGGCTCCAGGGGCTAAAAGGGAAAATATTGGACTAAAGTTAAAAGGGATTGTGGAGGAGGGGTCGAAATTGGATAAATGGAAAGCAAGTTTTGTTGGTACACGGGTTATGGACTCGACATTTTCATCCTGTGTAAAGGTGCTCCAGCAACCCTAACCCTAACATTGTGATATAGCTGTCATGCTTGAAGTCCATCCGCCACCCTTGTGCCTTCACACTCCACCGATCGCCACCTCCTCTTCACATGGCCGTCTAACGCCACCGTTGTCGCCCCTGTCGCCGACGAAGTCAAGGTGAAGCGGTAACTACCAAGGGCAGCCGAGAAGACCACTGAAGATGGAGGATTGGGCGGAGTTCCTCCTTGCGTGGCATCGTGAACGACCAAAAACCCTAGGTAAGATTGGCTTCTTCTCCTCTCCATCGTCTCTTTCCCTGTTTGACATTTTGCGCATTATTATGGCCGTCGGTGGCTTTTGGGCTGCTGTGGTCGTCATTTCTAGCGACGCCAGCTATATATAAGGCGGTCAGATGTTAGATGCTCGAGTATTTATATGTTGTAAGGTGTTTTTGGTGTTGTTTGTGCTATTTAGAGCCGAAATCCACCGCCGCCACCATGAAGTGGTGGCCGCCGTCGCATCACCACCACCAGCCACTATATGGTTGTGGTTGTGTGTATAGATTTGTGTTGTTATGGGCATGTCTAGTGGAATGGGAATTTATTTAGCATTTTTGGCAAAAGGATTGAGGGAAAACCGCCACCACCACCGTCGTGAGCCGCCACTGACCACCACTACCTGAGGTGGTAGTAGGTGGTACTTGGCATAGTGAACCCTAGTTGGCCCAATTGCTTATTATTGGACTGGGTTGGCTCGTGATTGGTCCAAAAATCCTAATTAGGGTTTAGAAAACCCTAATTTTGGGGTTTGTGGGTTTGGACTTATTGGACCGACTATTGGGCCATTGGGATTGGATTGTGTATTAAGCCCAATTGCACCATATCATTTATCTGCTAGGGTAAAGGACTTAATGGATTAAGTCATTAATGGGTTAAGTGAGAAACACTTAACCGTAATTGTCATTTTATATGAAACCCTAGTTTCACTTGGACCTTGAATTGAGCCTTTCTATGGGGCTTTGGTGATTGGGCTATTGATGGGCCATCCAAGAGCAATCATGTGGACTAGAATATTTAGTTGGGCTTTAGGGTAAGGCCCATATGAGGTTTTGGGCCCAATTTAGAAAATTGGGCCATAGTTGGGCCATTAGAGGACTTTTTGTGAACCCATTTGGTATTGGGCCTTGGTGGGCCCATAGGGATTGGATTATTTATAGACCGGATTGGTGTACCGTATTTGGACCTAATAATGTGAAGGTTTGGTCTTAGATCTTAATAGGGTTATTTGTGGGTTTGGCTTAGTGATAGAAGTCGGAGTGTAGCAACAACATTTATAGGATATGTTCACCATCCGAGGTGAGTCTTCTCATAATACTTTACCTGGAGTGGTAGTTATGTGTGACCAGAGGGTCTTACGTGCTTGCTTGAGTTGTGCATTTTCTATGTGATATGTGTTGTGTGCTATATTATGTGATATTTAGACCGAATCGGAGAGTCCAATGAATTATGATACCGGAGGGTCCTCACTTAGACCGGACCGGAGGGTCCAACGAGCAGTGAGATCGGAGGGTTCTCACCTAGACCGGACCAATGGGTCCAAAGAGTCGTGGGACTGGAGGGTCCCACTGAGACACATTGACCGGGAGGGGGGGGGTCTTATAGAGTTATAGCCTCGAGTGGCTAATTACTTGTGTGTGGTATTTTGGGAAACTCACTAAGCTTCGTGCTTATCGTGTTATGTGTTATGTGTTTCAGGTACTTCTCAGGATCACGGGAAGGCGACGGATCGATTGTACACACGAGATAAAGAGTTATTTTTTTGGAGTATCCTGGATTATTAATCAAACAATTATGGAATTGTGTTTTGTTAATTTGATAATTGGAATATTTGTGAAATGTATTATGAGAATTTTTGTAATTTAAAAATGAAAATTTTGTTTGAAAATTTATGGTGTTACACCCTTGGACCGAAATCACATGTGATGTCGGTGGCATTAAGAGGGTTCTCGATGGTACTTTGGCCGAATTCGCAAACCTTACCCAGTGGTGCTTTTACCAATGTGATAAAATACACAATCCAACGCAAACATCACGTCATTTTTACCCCTATATATACATGGCTAAAATCACTTTCCTCATTTCCTCATTTACACTTCAAATTTGTGCAATTTCCTCTCAAGAATAGTTCATACATCTTCAAATCTTCAAACTTTCCCAAGAACATCATCAAATCTTCATAACTTTTATCCAGAACATCTTCAAACTTCCTCCACAAAACAAAGTTCTTCAAGTTATTTAAGAGTATATTGTAAGTTTCCTCACTAATTTAGTATTCATACAACACTTTCCTTGTTAGTTCATCTAATTTACACATTTTATTTTGTGTTTAAGACTATTAGGACACGACCATCTTCAAGTGTTCTAACTTTAAGAACATCGCCATCACTTCGTTATCCAACCAAGAGCACACACTCAAGGTAAGTTCATACCCTACATTTTCCATGATTTTCTATGTTTTAGGAGGGAGTACAAGTAAAACACAAGAAAACTTGTGTTAAAAATACAATATGATTACACATATTTTTACTATCGTTTGTGCAAAAATACTAAAATAAACTATAATGAGTATAATTTATAAGACTTTAACACTTTCTGTATCAAGTTGAGCAAAAAGGGTATTATTATATAAATATACATATATAATTATTTCATTTCATTTATTTATCATGGTAAATTGATAATAGTATACAAAGGATTCATTATTTCAACGAAACTTTTATATAAACTATAATAGGTATAATTTATGGAACATTCACACTATTTTACCCGCCAAACTATATGTTGGAACTCATCCAAAATGCAACAAGTGCAACTTTCATCATTATGGAGCCTGCCGAGAGATGCACTGCAATAATTGCAACAAGAAGGGGCACACTGCCCGCTTCTGTAAGGCACCGGCACAACAAACCACCCAAGCCACTAATGTCGGGGTGAGTCAGGCTTGCTACGGATGTGGTGAAACGGGGCATTTCAAGAGAGATTGTCCAAAAGCAAGGAATGTCAGAGGCGTGGGAAGAGTTCTAACAATGGGGCATGAAGAGGCCATGAATGATCCTACCGTGGTTACCGATACGTTCCTCCTCAATAATTCATATGCATACGTACTTTCCGATAGTGGTGCGTAGAAAAGTTTTGTGAGCCACAAGTTTAAACACTTACTTAAACAAAATCCCCAATCAGTAAAAGACACATTCACCGTAGAGATGGCAAACAGTAAGGCAGAGAACGCTAAGGATATATACGTAGGATGTACACTCACTCTAAACAACTACTCTTTCCAAATCGACCTAATGTCAGGCACAATAAAAAGTTTTGAAGTCATGATTGGCATGGATTGGTTAAGTCCTCACCATGCCGATATCCTGTGTTATGAAAAAGCAATTTGCCTTAATTTGCCAAGTAGCGAAACCCTCTTCATTTATGGCGACAAACCCGACACGAACCTACAAATCATCTCTTGCATCAAGGCTCAAAAGTATCTACGCAAATAATACTATGCCTTCTTAGCCCACATGGTGGATAAGTAAAAAGAAGTGAAAGACATCAAGGATATTCCTGAAGTTTGTAAATCCCCGACATATTTCCTGAAGATCTCCCAGGAGTACCTCCAGAACGCCAAGTCCAGTTCAGAATCGACTTGATTCCCGAAGCCACCCCCGTAGCCAAATCCCCATACCATTTAGCAATGGCAAAAATGCAGGAATTGTCCAGTCAACTGAATGAACAGCTAAGCAAAGGATTCATCAGAACAAGCTTCTCGCCTTGGGGAGCACCGGTCTTGTTCGTGAAGAAGAAGGATGAATCATTCTGCATGTGTATAGACTACCAGGAACTAAATAAACTCACCATAAAAAATCGATATTTTTTACCTCTAATACACGACCTCTTCGACCAAATACAAGGATCAAGTTACTTCTTAAAGATAGATCTAAGATCCAGGTACCATCAGCTACAAGTCAAGGAAGAATATGTTGGCATGAACACATTTAGAACTCGCTACGGTCACTACGAATTCGTACTGCTGCCCTTCGGATTAACAAATGCACCCGCGATGTTCATAGACCTGATGAACCGTGTGTGCCGACCTTACTTAGACAAATTCATGATAGTATTCATCAATGACATACTAGTTTACTCATGAAGTAAGGAAGAACACAGTCAGCACCTACGACAAGTCTTGGAAGCATTAAGGGCGGAGAAGTTGTATGCGAAGTTCTCAAAATGCAAATTCTGGATTCGAAAGGCGGATTTCCTAGGTCACATGGTTAGCGAGGAAGGGATACACGTAGATCCCTCCAAAATCAAGGCAATAGAAAACTGGATGACACCAAGAACCCCAACGGAAATTCGTCAATTCTTAGGCCTCGTTGGCTACTACCGAAGGTTCATACAAAACTTCTCCAAGATCGAAAAGATACTCACCACCTTAACTCAGAAGGGTGTAACTTTCAACTGTGAAGAGAAACAAGAAACTGCTTTCCAAACACTAAAGCGAGCCCTATGCAGCGCCCCAATCTTGTCACCCCCAGAAAGGACATAAGATTTTGTGGTTTACTGTGATGCGTCCAAGCAAGGACTAGACTGTGTACTTATGTAATGAGGAAGAGTCATTTCATATGCCTCGAGACAGCTTAAGAATCACGAGGTCAACTATACCACACACGACCTCGAACTGGGAGCAATAGTGCTTGCTCTAAAGATCTGGAGGCACTACCTTTATGGTACGAAGTGCACAATCTTCACGGACCATAAGAGTCTCCAGCACATCTTCGATTAAAAGGAACTCAACATGAGGGAACGACGATGGGTAGAACTACTAAATGATTACGAATGCGAGATTCGCTATCATATAGGCAAGGCCAATGTAGTAGCAGACACCCTTAGTCGAAAAGAGTACTCGGGCCGCCGAGTAAAGTCATTAACCATGACTATCCATTCACACTTGTCCACACAGATTAAAGAGGATGAATGGAGTAGCTGGTCTTGTGAGCTTCGTTCATGACAACATCTCTATACCCACCAAACTTTGGTGTCTAGATCTGATTCATGAGATAATAAACTCTGTCACCCTTAACTTCCAGGTTTTTATCCATTCCAATTAAAGCTTCACCTGTCACATTTTCAGGTTCATACAAGACGTACCTGGACCTCAAGAAACTTTATTGGTGGCTAAACATGAAGGCAGAAATCGCTACCTATGTGGGCAAGTGTCTTACTTGCGCCAAGGTCAAGGTAGAATACCAGAAGCCATCTGGTTAACTACAACAACCAGATATACCCGAGTGGAAGTGGGAGCGGATAACCATGGATTTCATAACCAAGTTGCTCAAGACAACGGGTGGTCTTGACACCATTTGGGTAATCGTTGACAGGTTAACCAAATCCGCGCACTTCCTACCTATAAAACAGACCAACACAATAGATAAGTTAACCAGGACATACATTAAAGAAATCATACGATTGCATGGTGTGCCAATATCCATTATCTCTGACATAGATAGTATATTTACCTCAAGGTTTTGGCAATCACTACAAAATTCCTTAGGAACCAAACTCGACATGAGTACAACGTATCATCCTCAAACTGATGGACAAAGCGAGAGAACCATTTAGACGCTGGAAGACATGTTGAGAACTTGTGTGATAGACTTTGGTAAAGTTTGGGACACCCATTTACCGCTCATCGAATTCTTATACAATAATAGCTATCACACTAGCATCAAAGTCGCACCATTCGAATCCCTCTACGGACGCAAGTTCAGATCACCTCTATGTTGGGCTGAAGTGGGTGACACACAGCTAGCAAAGAAGCATGTTCCTGACAGCACTCTCACCGACCATGAGATCATAAGGGAGACAACAGAAAAGATCGTATTTTGTTAAAGGTCTCACCCTGGAATGGAATGATACATTTCGGAAAACATGGAAAACTAAATCGAAGGTACATTGGGCCATTCGAGATTTTTGCAAGAACTGGCCCGGTGGCTTACAAACTTCAACTACCATAGGAACTCAGCAACCTACATCCCACCTTTCACATGTCCAATCTAAAGAAGTGTCTGTCTGATGAGACTCTTGTAATCCCACTTGATGAAATCGAGATGAACGAGAGTCTACACTTCATAGAGGAACCTATGGAAATCATGGACGAGGAGATCAGAGAACGAAACAAAGCCATATACCAATAGTGAAGCTCCGCTGGAACGCCAAGTGAGGACTTGAATTCACTTGGGAAAGAGAAGATCAGATGAAACAAAAATACCCGCATCTTTTCCCTAGTTCATGAGTACCTACTTTATAAATAAGTTCGGGATGAAATACCCTCTAACGGGGGATAATGTAACAATCGGTTATTTTGGGTCAATAAAAGTCAAACAAATCAAACCAAAAGTCAATTATGCCAACAAAAGTAAAATACTAAAAATTAAATCATGAAAATTCACTTTGCTTTTGAGGTTTTCGGTTTTAGGAATCCAAAAATCAAAATCACATGCTAACCGAAATCACCATTTGTGGATCAATTAGGACAGAAATCTCATGCCTTGGCCGAGAACACCCTAGACCGAAACCTCTTAGGACCGAGATCATGCGAGGCCGAGATCTCCCTTGGACCGAAATCACATGTGATTTCGGTGGCATTAAGAGGGTTCTCGCGGGTACTTTGGCCGAATTTGCAAACCTTATCCAGTGGTGCTTTTACCAATGTGATAAAGTACACAATCCAATGCAAACATTAGATTTTACCCCTATATATACATGGCTAAAATCACTTTCCTCATTTCCTCATTTACACTTCAAATTCTCGCAAATTCCTCTCAAGAATAGTTCATACATCTTCCAATCTTCAAACTTTCCCAAGAACATCATCAAATCTTCATAACTTTTACCCAGAACATCTTCAAATTTTCCCCACGAAACAAAGTTCTTCAAGTTAATTCTTATGAATATATTCTAAGTTTCCTCACTAATTTAGTATTCATACAACACTTTCCTTGTTAGTTCATCTAATTTACATATTTTATTATGTGTTTAAGACTATTAGGACACGACCATCTTCAAGTGTTCTAACTTGAAGAACATCGCCATCACTTCATTATCCAAGTAAGAACACACACTCGAGGTGAGTTCATACCCTACATTTTCCATGATTTTGTATGTTTTAGGAGGGAATACAAGTAAAAAACACGAAAACTTGAGTTCATACCCTACATATCGAACTTGTTGGTTTAACGAATACTACAACTTTCATTTAGATTACTAAGGCTGAAAAGTAGTTTATCAAAAACTCACTTTTTATGTCATTCGCCTACGTGTTTCTAACGAGATTATCTACAACTTTCAATAATAAAATTTTACTTATTTCAAATTTTATATTTTCACTATATTTCACTATTTGGCTTTTAATTGGAATCTCGTAAGACTTCAAATACTTTATGAGTGATTCTAAACATAGTTTTACTTCATTTCTAGTAAAAAGTATCCGTTAGAACTCAACACTCAATTTCACATAATATTATTCTCTTTTATAATTTACAATACACGATCTCAGAACGTGTATGTTACAACAAGTTACAAAACTCACTTCAAGAAAAACTTAGATCAATTTTAACTAACAACATTATCATATAATATTACATTGATCTAACCTAACTTATATAGCAAGGCAATTCATATCAAACAGTACAAATAATTATCTTATTATCTTAAAACTTGACAATTGTCCTTTAATTGGATGAGGATCATCATTACCAAATCAGAAAATACGATTTTTATGATTATAAAACAGTTTCTGGTAATGATCCTAATCTAATTCTGGCCAAAAACTCGAAATTCTGCAACCAGAAGCCTCTACCCGACAAGTACATGTATTGGACTTGTTGAGTTGCCCTTTTAGTGGGTGAACTCGTCGAGTCAGTTCATGGACTCGGAGAGCTCATCAGTTAGAGGCCAGAAAATCGATTTTTTCAGCTTTGAAAAATAACCAAGCATCAAATATAATAGAAAACAATCATAGGCTCTGATACAACTGTTGGGTTTTAAGCACTATAACAATCCTATGGTGCACATGCAACCCTAGATGCTTTGGATCTATGTTTTCTCTAATTATACATGCAATTTAAATTTTACAAAGCATACATACCAACTAGCATACAATAGAGTATATACAACATAAAAACCAAGTTAGATGAATACCTCTTGATGTAGTTTGTAATTCTTGGCCTTAGAAAGCTTTAGCACCTCAAGTGTGATGCCTCTAATGTGTCACAAACACCAAATGCAAGAAGAGGCTTGAGAGAATATGTTAGTTAGCTCAAAATCGATTATCACTCTCTTAGAATAAATGGGCAGCTAATTTTAGCTCTAGGGGTTTGCTTTTATAGAGTTACAAAGGCTACGGTTTCATCCACGCAAACCCTAATGCACCATGACCCCTCATATTACTTAGGCTCCATGGGTTAAACCTCCATGGACTATCATATTGGTTTAGCCCATCCTAATTAACCATGGATCCTTGGCCCACATTATAAGAATCATTGATTTACATAATCAGTCCCCATATATTTAATCAGTCTCTTTTGATCACTAAATTAATTTCAACTTAATTCTTGATCAATCCTAATTAAATAATATTTCTAATTTAATATTGATGGGATTAAAACAACTTTTAATCTATGAAGATCGATTAGATCTTGAACAAGTATATGAATATGAAACAACAAGAACGCAATATTAATAACAAAGCAGAATGCAAAATTAAGAACAAAACAGCTTGAATCAATCGTGTCGAATGATTAAATAAAATCCTTAGAAGAGCTCGATTAAGAACATCAACTGTAAAGGATTAGAAGATTACAAGAATGCTATATCGTAAAGCTCTGAATCTTAAAACAGAAATCTTGAATCTTGAAAACTTAACCTAATATGCATGCAAGCATTAACTTTATATACTATACATAAAAGGCTCTCGGTTGGACAGGCCCAAACCGGAGAATACAAGGCTAATCTAACGAGCCCAAAAGACGCAACTTCTAATAAAACTTCAGCCCAACAATCTCCCCCTTTGCGTCAATTTGGAGCGAGACCTTCACTTCTTACTTGGGCCGGCAGCTGAAGCTGGTACCTTCTTCTTCACGGTACTAAACAGACACTTGGTTATGGAGAGGATGGTTTGTCTAAACCGGACGTACCAATTGATCATATCACTGAAGTACTTGATGTCATCTGCCGAATTGTCTTTACCCCGCTTGACGATTGATAGGACATGCTCCAAGCAGGTAGTGGTGTAGAGATGCTTGTCTGATAAAGCGAACAGACATTTCTGTCCTTCGGCTCTGGTGAACATCACTGAGTTTTGCCTTGGATCTATCTTGCCCATCTTCATTGTGTTTAAATCACTGGCCGATCCCACTGGTGCTACTTTCGGTTTCTTCTTGAAAACAGTGGCGACCTCCTGATCCATTTGGGCAACCTCCATGATGTAGCAAGCCAACATCCTTTTGACATGGTCTAAGATGGGACCATATTCGGCTTCGTTTGTCAGCAGGATATTGTACAAGACTATCCAGTCATGAGGATTCATATTCGGTAGATCCGCCAGGGTGATAAGGTGAGCAGTTCTTGCAGATCCTCGGATAAGCTTGAACTTCACGTTTGTAAATCTCCCCACGGCAAAAGGCTTCATCACCCGAACATTGACAATCTTCTGGGCGCTCCATGTAAGGTATTGAGGGCGAGCGGCCTCCAGGTAGAAGTCAATGAGCTCCCTGTCAAGCTCATCGTTCGGATGCGGGACTTCAAAAATGTTGGAGAAGGCGTGGAAGATGAACGCCTTTCGAGTCAGTGGCATATCGAACTGCGAATCGATGGTGTTGTTGCAGTCGAACGATATCACCGGCTCGAGCCATAGTATGCTTGGAGTCTCTATGGCCACTTTTATTAAACGATCCCTGGTCCAGGCAGGGAAGAGCAGCTTTCGGCTCTCAAGGAGATCGTTGGCTTCTTTTTGCTTTCGTTCGGCTTCTTCAGCCTCACGCGCCACACGACTGGCATCATCTTCAGCATTGCGACTGTTTTTCCGTTTCAACATGTCGGCAATGGTCTCCTTGTCTTCATCTTCATCTTCATCTCCTCCCTCTGCTATGTTTTTACCCTTGTTCTTCACACCTGAACCCGAGGCATGACCAGTTGGGGGAGGTTCGGTGATGTGAGCAGCTTTGGAGGAAGGAGGTGGTTTCGATCCTTTCTTCTCATCTCCCCCTTGTTTCGGAATGGACACGAAACTCGGCAGACCTTCAATCTTGCTTAAGAGGTCCATGGCCGGGGAGAGCTTTTCAGCTAGGGTGCGCCTCACCGAATGAGTGAGGATGGGATCGTGTGCTTCCAGGATGTTGGATAGAGCGGCGTGGACATCCGAAACACACGTCTTGATGACTTCCCTCTCGGATCGAAGAGCTTCCAATTGTTCTTGAGAGTTGGAAAGATGCGTGCTCTTGACCTTTAGGGCAGTTGTTTTACTTGCCAGAACGTCCATCAGAGAGTTCTCTGCCGCAAGATCCTCTTGAAGCTTTGCCAGACGGGCATCGATGGAGGCACGGAGTGCCGAGTTGTCGTCGCTAAGAGTTTGTCGGAGAGTAGCGAACGAAGTCAACTCCGTCGAGACGAACTTGGCCAATTGCTGAACAATCGGTTCCAGAGTCGTCTTGGTGGCATCGGCGCTTTCCTGCATGGACTTCAAGAGGTCAGAAGCGTCGGAAAATAGTTTATCGACTTTTTCGGTCGCAACCTCACAGGCTCGGGTGGAGGCTTCTATCGCAGCAGTGGCTGAGGCCATTGAATCATGTTGAGCCCTGGAGAAGGCATCAACTATCTTCTGAAGGGCAGCTTCAGATAAAGATGACTGCTGGTTGGAAGAGGAGGCGAGAAGTTGATCAATCTTCTCGTTAAGCTCGCGGAGATGCTTCTTTGTCACTGGAGCATCATCTTCCTCATCACTTTGAACTTGAAACGAACTATAATAGACCGAATCAAAGTTCATGTGATCACCACCAAGGTATTGATCATCGCCATCGGAGGCGTCCTCTGGAGATTGTGGTGGTGGTGAAGCTGGGGGTGTTATGGGTTTGGTTGGTTCAGGTTGAGTGGGTGGGGGGTTAGTTTCGGGTGGTGGTGATGTATGGGTTTCGGTTTGTGGAGGTTCGGTTACAGGAGGGGTTTCGGTTACAGGTGGTGTTTCGGTTGATGTGGTGAATATGGGTGGAGGGATAGGGAATGAGGTTGGGGGTATAGTGGGGTTTATGGTGGGAATGGAAATAGGTATTGTGGGTGGAGGAGAAGGAACTGGGGAGTGGTGAAGTTCCATTTCCGGAGTTGGGGACCGAGGTGGTGTGTTGTCTCGTTGTGGAGATTCGTCTCCTTGTGAGCCCTCAGGGTCCGAACTCCCACCTTCGGATTCGCTTGAAGAGGAGGGAATAAGGAGCTTTCGCTTCGGTTGGGTTTTCCTCCTTTTCGGTTGTGGGGATGAAGCAGGTTTCTGTTGTTTACGCTTCTTTGGAGAAGGTCCCTTTGGAGCTTTGGACACTTGCTTTCCCTTGTCACCCTTTTTGCCCCTGGCCACCGGTTTGTCGGCATCATGAATTGATCGCAGCATGTCCGGTGTCAGTTCCCTCGGACCAGTTTGGCGAAACTCCTTGATCGTTCTGATCAATCTGCTATCTGCTGGCACATCGGCATACATCGACTCCGGGATAGAGCCAATGAAGGAGAATTTCGATGCATCGGATACGATGATCTTCTTGGTATGAAAGGTACCAATAGAAGACATCGGAGCACCGTCGGCTGTGGGAACGTTAAACTTGTCCATAGCCCATCTGGTGATCAAGATCCAGAACCGGGCCAGCGACACCTCGGAGTGTCGGGAAGAGGAAGAGAGGCTCTGAATCAGTTGTTGCCAAAGGACAAATCCATAGTCCAGATTGATCCCGTTGTACACCCCATACATAATTGACAGGAAAAGACGACTGGCCCCGTCCGATCCTGAGCTCCTTTCTGACAGTCCCTTAAAGAGAACTGTGAATAACCCATTCCACTGGGGCGGTAGGCAGGACTTCTTGAACCTGGCGACGGAGGTAAGAACTTCCGTGTAGCCCATGTTGTAGAACATGTTGTAGAGCATACCAACCAGAATCGTCTCCGGGTGAACACGCGATGGGTCAGCAGCAAACCCAAGCATGGTGCAGAAGCGGGGACGAGAAATCGACGTCTTGTGTTCCGCCACTTCGAAAAATACCATGTCGACGGCCTTGTCGTAGTAAGCCGTCGCGTAGACCTGAGATAAGGCCACCATTGGCACTGTTTCAATCCGTGACAGTGCAGGAGCAAGCTGGGAGTATTTGAGACACTCGATGACCGGCGACATATAAGAATCATAGGCCAGTGGGTTGAGATCAATCACGAGGCATTGCTGAGGACGGATTGGAAGAATCTGAGAAGTAGCATGGACGGAAGAGGATTCAGCCATTGTTGCAGGTTTGGAGAAGAAGATAACCGGGAAAGAGTTTGGAAGTATTTTTGCTTTGGAAATTATGGGGCAGTAAAGAGGTAAAAGGTGGTGTTGATGGGATTTTATAGTAGGTGATAGGAGAGAGAAAAATCGTTTCAAATCTCTTATGGAAATACGATACGGGTTTTTGGAGTGACTGATTGGTGACAGTTGGGACGTGCGATGATCACGTAGGAGAGAGAGTGTCAGATTCCTAGGATCACGCCGCCCAATAAGCGCCGGTTCAGAGAGAGGAACCGTTTCCATTTCCACACGCGCCATTAATGCCAGATTGATGACGCTTCAAAACTGCACACGCGTCCAAGAGTGTCAGAAAAAGCGCGGCCGCTTCAAATTCACGCGCCCTCCTTTTTACCGTCGTTTGAATTTCTATCCTTTGAACTTCCCCCGCGTCAGCAACCTTTTGGTCTTATCCCCTTTTAAACGGCATCTTTTGAGTTAAACGCCCACGTGGATTATTGGTAACCATAACTTCATTATTAATCATCCAAGAATTATCCAGCCTGTAAAATAATTAGTAACGGAATTTCAATAAAGACAAAGTGAGGTAGCTCACGATTAGAATAAATGAGTTAGCCTTATTGGGAAGACAAGGTTTGTGTATACCAGGTCATGAAGTCTATTATTCAAAATCTTATGAGGCTTGGGACACATACAGCAGCATGCTTCTAGGGACACTTAAGTAATTCATCAAATATAATCCCATAAAAATATTTTTGGAGTTTTAATATCTCAAAAAAAATAAAATTAATAAAATAAACTTAAAAAAATGATTTAAAAAAAACTTTGGAAAAATTTAAAAACCGAACCCGAACGTTCGGTTGGTTTCGGTTGGAAGAAGTTGAAAAACCGAACCCGAACCTTCGGTTGGTTTCGGTTCAGGAAAATTTTGAAAAACCGAACCCGAACCTTCGGTTGGTTTCGGTTCTTGAAAATTTTGAAAAACCGAACCCGAACCTTCTGGAGATTTCGGTTTTGGAAAATTTTAAGAAACCAAGGAGTTTAGATATGCAATATGGAAAAACTTTTTACACAAAGCAAAACAAATCTTGCACACGAAATATACAACACAGAAAAACTACCTTTGAAGTAATGAGCGAGTTAGATGGTTGAACCGAACCCGAACGTTCGGTTGGTTTCGCTTCTTACGTTTGAGGTTGAGAGGTAGTGTGAGGTACTGACTCTGATTCCATCATTCCTAGCCCTTGCAATATTTTATTGAACGATGCTTCTGGAAGAGCTTTGATGAAGACGTCAGCCAGTTGATCAGTGGTTCTTACGAAGTGAACTTCAACATTTCCATCTTCCACATGATCTTTGATGAAGTGATACCTCAGTGCTATGTGTTTGGTTTTAGAGTGTTGCACTGGGTTATGACAGATCCTAATTGCACTTTCAGAGTCACAATATAGTGGGATCTTCTTCATATTGAGTCCATAGTCTCGAAGTTGACTCTGGATCCAAATCACTTGTGATGTGCAGGATGCAGCGGCAATGTATTCCGCTTCGGCAGTAGACAGCGACACACATGTTTGTTTCTTGGATTGCCAGCTGACCAACTTCCCATCAAGAAATTGACAGCCACCAGTTGTGCTTTTGCGGTCGAGTCCACATCCTCCAAGGTCAGCATCAAAATAGGCTTGAACGAAGAAGCCTGAATTGGATGGATACCATAGACCTAAGGAGGCGGTTCGCTTGAGATAGCGTAGGATGTTCTTCACTGCCAGCATGTGAGGTTCGCGTGGGTTAGCCTGAAATCGAGCACAATAGCACACAGAAAACATGATATCAGGCCTGCTAGCAGTTAGATACATCAATGAGCCTATCATTTGACGATAGAGCGTGATGTCGACAGCCGGTTTATCTAGTAAAGGGGTAAGTTTGGTGCCGAATGCCATTGGGACTTTGACTTTTGAGTCTCCCATCATGCCAAACTTCGCTAGGAGAGTCTTCGTGTAAGCTTCCTGATTGATAAAGATGCCTTCGGGTCCCTGTCTTATATTTAAACCAAGGAAAAAATTAATAGGACCCATTGAGCTCATTTCAAACTTAGTCTCCATCAACTTTCTGAATTCAGCTGTTAAGCTGGGATTCGTAGAGCCAAAGATGATGTCATCGACATAAATTTGAACTATCATAAGGTGGTTACCTTCCTTTTTGCGAAAGAAGGTTGGGTCAACCGAACCTTGTTTGAATTTGGACATCTTTAAAAATTTTGTAAGCGTTTCATACCAGGCTCTCGGAGCTTGTTTAAGGCCATATACAGCTTTATCCAAGATGTAGCAATGATTTGGATACTTTTCGTTCACAAATCCAGGAGGTTGCTCCACATACACAGTTTCTTCAAGTTCTCCATTTAGAAATGCGCACTTGACGTCCATTTGGAAAACCTCAAAGTTTTTGTGAGCAGCATAGGCCAGAAATATTCTAACCGATTCTAACCTAGCTACTGGAGCGAACGTCTCTTCGTAGTCTATCCCTTCCTCCTGACAGTATCCCTTGACCACCAGACGAGCCTTGTTCCTTATGACATTACCTTCCTTGTCCATTTTGTTTTGAAAAACCCATTTAAGACCAACAACCGAAGCATCTGGAGGAGTTGGAATGAGGCGCCAGACTTTGTTCCTTTCAAATTCATTCAGTTCGTCTTGCATTGCTTGAACCCAATCAGAGTGATCGAGGGCAGTATTCACTGTCTTCGGTTCAACTTTTGATACGAATGAGTTAAACATACAAAACTCAACCTTTGAAGGATGTCTGTTTTGCCTTCAGTTGAGATCGGGTCAGAACCTTTTCAGATACATCACCAACTACTTGAGAGATAGGATGATCTCTGGTCCATTTTGTAAGAGGAGGGTAATTCGGATCGAAGGTTGGATCTAGTTCAGCGTTGATCATCTCGTCTGGCTCAGATTGGCTATCAAAATCAAGCGTCATATCATCATGCTCCCCCTCAATTGATGAGTCTTGAGAAACATGAGGTTCAGGGGTTTATTGCGGTGTTGGGCTTTCAGACATTGAAGCACCTTCGTTTGGAGGGACATCTTCGGTTGGAGAGTTACCTTCGGTTGGTGAAGGACCTTCGGTTGAAGTAGTAGAACTTAGCTCCCCCTGGACTTGTGAGCTTGGCTCCCCCTCGACATGAGAACTTGGCTCCCCCTCAACTGATGCATTGATGGTTGGAGATTCATCAGTGGGCAATTCTCCTTCATGCATTCTTCTTGCAGCATCTTCGACAATCTGCTTTATATGATCTATTTTGTTGTCAGCTGCACCTGCTTCTAAGAGAGAAGCTTTCTCCGGTTCGTCAAATAGGTCCAGAAAATTTTCGTACAAATTGGCGATTGAGACTGTGACTTGGCCAGTTTGAGGGAAGATTTCCCTGGCAGTGTCATATATGGCCTGTAACTTCTTGACATAGTTATCATCAAAGGTCACATAGTATGTCTCTTCAATCCTTCTTGAACGTTTGTTTAGGACCCTGTACGCCTTGGATGTGAGCGAGTAACCCAGAAAGATTCCCTCGTCGGCTTTGACATCAAACTTGTTGCAATGTTTTTTAGAGTTAAAGATGAAACACCTTGAGCCAAAAACGTGGAAAAATTTCACATTGGGCTTCCTGTTGTTCAATATCTCATATGGTGTGAGCGTGAATCGCTTGTTGAGATAGGACCTGTTTTGTGTATAACAAGCAACAGAAATAGCGTCAGCCCAAAAATAAAGAGGTAAGGAAGCGAAACTTAACATAGTTCGGGCAGCTTCACACAGAGATCGGTTTCGTCTTTCGACTATCCCGTTCTGCTGTGGTGTGTAGGGAGCTGAGAAATTATGACTAATTCCCTTTTCTGCAAGAAACTCTTCAAACTCTCTGTTCTTGAATTCAAGACCATTGTCGCTCCTGATGTTTCGAACGACCTTCTTGAGCTGGACTTCAATTTGCTTGATAAACACTTTCAGCTTTTGAGTCGCTTCAGATTTGAGCTTTAGAAAGAACACCCATGTAAATCGAGAGAAGTCATCAATGATAACAAGAATGTACTTGCTACCACCGATGCTTTCAATAGATGAAGGACCACACAAATCAATATGAAGCAATTCGAGTGGTTCAACAACTTTTTTGTTAATTACGGATGGGTGACTTTGACGACTCTGCTTTCCCATTTCGCATGCGGCACATAAATGCTCTCTGTCAAACTTGAGCAATGGAAGACCCCTAACATGACCTCCAGTGACAAGTCAGTTGATATCTTTGAAATTTAGATGAGAGAGTCTTCTGTGCCACAACCAGCTTTCGTCGGATTGAGCTTTTGATAGCAGACATATGGCTGGGTTTCCTTTGATAGGTTTCATGTTTAGAGGAAACATTTCACCCTTTCGCTCTGACTTCAGAATCACTTTCTTTGTCTTTTTCTCTATGATTTCAGAACCTTCATCATCGAATGACACTTTGAGACCTGTACCTCCAACAAGCTGAGATACACTAATGAGGTTGTGTTGAAGTCCTTCCACATAGGCCACCTTCCTAATGGTAAAATCACCATTCGTTATCATCCCATATCCCTTTATGGTGCCGAAAGAGTTATTTCCAAACTTAACGTTGCCACCATTTGCAAGAGATCTGTATTCCCTGAGCTCCTCTTTCCTCCCTGTCATGTGACGCGAGCAGCCACTGTCGATGTACCATTCTTCGTCAAACTGCTCGTCACTTATAACCTGCAAAAATTAAGCAGATTTAGGAACCCAAAGTTTCTTGGGTCCATGTGAGGTTTTCATGGGAACAGGAATAGTTAGAGAGATGTCAACAAGATATGTTCTTTTAATTAGAGCTGTTTCATCTTTCTTTTTAATGGTGAATACTTTTATTTTGTTAAGATTGGATTTGTTCACTTTGGACTCAGGTTTGGAGTCATCGACCTTTTGCTTTCCCTTCTGTTCAGCTGAAGAATGATGTTTTTGAGGGCAAGCGGGATTAGTTTTGGAACTAGATGGAGATGAATGAGTAGAAGTAGAAGAAGGAGAAGAATTAGAGCGAGAGAATTTTGATGGAGAGGACTTCCTGGCTGATGACTCTAGGTGACCCTTTTGCTTTTGATCATTAGAGGGGCTGACCTTCAAGTCTTGTTCTCTTTTGACTTCAGAACCGAACCTCTGCGTTCGGTTGAAGTCGTTCTTGGAACCGAACCTTTGGTTTCGGTTGAAAATCTCTTGTGAACCGAACCTTGACTTTCGGTTGGTATCTTCCTGTGAACCGAACCTTGACTTTCGGTTGTTGTTTTCTTGCGAACCGAACCTTGGCTTTCGGTTTTTGTTTTTTTGCGAACCGAACCTTGGCTTTCGGTTGTGGGAACTATCAGGCTTTCTTACGGGATTGTTTTCATACTTCAGATTCTTGTCTTTGTGTGAATAGTATGCATTCTGGGAGTGCCAGAATTGTTTCCTTTCAGAAAGGTTTTTCCTGTATCTTAGGTTCCTTTCTATCTTTTTATCCCTCATCTGTTTAGGTTGATGATGAACGTTCGCTTTCGCTTTTGATGTCACCTTGGCTGGTTCCTTTTGAATTTTAGGTGTTTTTCTTTGAGCCGAGGGAGCAGAGGGAATATTTGAAGAAGATTCAGTTTGCCCTGAGGAAGTGGAAGGAGTATCTGATGAAGTTTCACTTTGAGCTGTTGGCTTTGAAGGAATGTCTTCTTTTGCTAAACGATCAACCTCTTGAGGAACATTTTTTGTACCACTTGTGCTTGGTTCACTGAAATTATCAGGTTTGTTCAAGGGTTCAGGTATGTATCTCCCTTTCTTCATCCAGGAGGTTCTTTCAGATAGGCCAACGGTTTCGTTTCCATTATCGATAGGAGCTTCCCAGAAGTACTCATCACAGCCATCAACATTGTCTTCGTTAACGATAGCCGTGAGTTCAGCTGTTTGATGTTCGGTTACTCCAGTCACCTTGTATACCTGATTTGGAGTGGTCCTGACTCTTTGATACACAACAGCTTTTTCTACTAATTTCGGGGACTTTTGTTGGGACAATCTAGCGAATTCCACAGAATTTTCAGAAATAAGATTTTTGTGGTTTTCAGTTTCGCTTTTAACAAATTCTGAGTAGTCAACCGTATCCTCTACAGAAAATTCACTCATGTTTTCGTCCTCGTTAAGCTCAGATGCATTTTCAACATCGATTTTGTTTTCTGAGCTTACGTTGGCGTTTAGAGAGTCAAACTTTTGCATGGTTTCGGTTCTCAGTTTAAGTCTGTCATTTTCGTCCAAAAGATTTTTGAGCATGTCCTTATGGTCTTTGGATTTAATGAAGGACTCAATTTTGTCCAGTCCAATTTTATAAGTTGGGTTGACATCATCAGAAGATATCACACTCTCATATTTATAGGCTTCGGCATCGATTTCATCCTCCTTAAATTCTAGGAAGGGCAAAATCATGCGATGGATCGTTTGACCTATCTCACAGTCCAAGTGAAGTTGAGTAATGTTGGAATATAAACGTTTAGCTATTAAACAAAAAACATTTCGTTGTTTTAACAATTTCAAATTGTCTCTCTGCAAATAAATGTTTTCATCTTTCACTTTGATTAATTCCGACTCTTTTAACTCAATCCACATACGCCGCTCCTCACTCTTCGACGCCACCCTGCTTAATTGATCAGTCAGGTTAGAATTGGTGACTCGAGTTTGAGTTAAGCTACTATCTAAATGAGAAATTCTTGTATTAACGTTTTTTAGTTCTTTCTCATATGAGGATGATGGTACTTTAGATGAAATAAAAACAGATTGTACCTTCTTTATCAGTTCATCAAGCTCATTGAACCGTTGGCTGAGTGGTTTGGCCGTAAAGCACATATCCTCCTGCACCTTCGGTCCATTGCCTCCTCCATCGGTATTGTATCCCCTCATCTGAGATACGCCAGACACCATGAAGCATTTTCCACCACTGCTTTCCTCCTTAGCCATATAAGCCTTTCCATGAGTAGGCTTCCTCACTTCTTCGTCTTCTGAGTCAGTAGACCAAACTTCGGTGCTACCGAACTCATCGTCATTAACCGAACCCTGCACAATAAGAGCATTAATAGAAGGGTTAGTGGTAGACTTCTTCTTTCTCAACTCATCCAATCTCTTCTGCAGCACGGCTTCCTCATCCTTTCCGTCATACTTTTCAGCCATCTTCTTAAGGACACAGTCCTTAGCATAGTGGTTCTTGCCCCCACAGTAGAAACAGCTTACTCCGGAATCACCATCTGCCTTTGGTTCCTTCTTGAGCTCCTCAGCCTTCGGTTCATTGTTTGCTTTTTCAGAGCTGTAACTCCCCTGCCAGTTTCGGTTTTTGCTGGGGAATCTCTTCTTTATGAACCTCTTAGGATTGGATACCATCATGGCATAATCCTCAGTTGTGAGGTCATATTCTTCCAAGTTGAGCTCTTCATCCTCCATCACGGCTTTACTTTTGGATAGGAGGGCCAACGAACCAAGACTAGACACAACGTTCTTCTCTTGAACCACAATCTTCTCTTGGGACTTTAGAATACCCACCAGTTTCGCCAAAGAGTATGATTTAAACTGTTCGTGGGCTTTGACTGTGGAAACTACTGCTCTCCATTCAGATCTCAGTCCGTTCAAGAAAGTAACCTTTTGTTTGATGAGCTTCCTTTCGATGTCGTGTTTGATCATCTTGTTGAGAAGATGATTGAAGCAATCAAACGTTTGGGTCACCGTTTCTTCGGTTCCTTGCCTGAATTCTCCAATCTCAGATAGAAGCAAGGTTTGGATGGAGTGTTCAAGATCTTTGTCTGTTGAATACAGTTCGCGAAGTCTATCCCACACTTCCTTCGCCGTAGTGCATGAGCTGACCAGTCTGAATGTGTCGGACTGAAGGGCGAATCTGATCAACCTTAGA
This sequence comes from Lactuca sativa, assembly GCF_002870075.4. Taxonomy (NCBI): domain Eukaryota; kingdom Viridiplantae; phylum Streptophyta; class Magnoliopsida; order Asterales; family Asteraceae; genus Lactuca; species Lactuca sativa. Next base: position 225,752,084 of record NC_056624.2, read on the forward strand.
GCCTTAATATTGCACTGGAATTTGTCTTTTTCATCTTGAGCAATATTCATCACGTCCTTGAGCAGATCGTTGTACTCTTTTTGCGTCTTGATAATTCTGGATGTAGCAGAATGAGAAAACGGTCCATTGATGATAGCTTCCCAAATGAGAAAACCATTGTCCTCCGATCCAATCACGTAATCTTCAAAATGATGCGCCCATACTTCATAGTCATGGGTGTATAAGATTGGAATCTTTGTCGTCGAACCAATGCTGTTGGAAATATTAATAGGGTTTGATTGCGTCGCGTCCATTATGATCGTAATAACCTGTTCAAAGATCAGACTTGTAATAAAGCAGATTAGGGCAAAACAATAAATACTAAGATACGTCAATTAAGATGACGGCTCAATAAATATCGATGATTGCGGAAAAACCCTAATGGAAATCTTTTTCACAGAAAAGATGTGTATCGATTACACAGCCTCGTGCTCTGATACCAATTGATGGGATTAAAACAACTTTTAATCTATGAAGATCGATTAGATCTTGAACAAGTATATGAATATGAAACAACAAGAACGCAATATTAATAACAAAGCAGAATGCAAAATTGAGAACAAAACAGCTTGAATCAATCGTGTCGAATGATTAAATAAAATCCTTAGAAGAGCTCGATTAAGAACATCAACTGTAAAGGATTAGAAGATTACAAGAATGCTATATCGTAAAGCTCTAAATCTTAAAACATAAATCTTGAATCTTGAAAACTTAACCTAATATGCATGCAAGCATTAACTTTATATACTATACATAAAAGGCTCTCGGTTGGACAGGCCCAAACCGGAGAATACAAGGCTAATCTAACGAGCCCAAAAGACGCAACTTCTAATAAAACTTCAGCCCAACAAATATATTATACTTATTATATATTAATAGATCACAAATAAACTTATTCTCAAAAGTCCATCCTATCAAATTGTACCAGTGAAGGCAACCCAAAAGGACCATGCTAATATCGGGTCAAGTACATCCCATTTATAGTTATGGGCTTAGACACCTAATCCAACAGAATTAAGATTAGGGTTCACAAGGCCAATATTAGGGTTTGGAGGATGATAAAAGATCAGCCTCAAGGACTTAAGGAGGCTATGTATGGTGCAAACCCTAAAATTTAGTGTTTCTCATTCAATCACCAACTCATCGAGTTTTCCTCACCAACTCATCGAGTTGGTCCAAAAAGATGCGCTGCCCAAAAGCCTTTAACACGTTGAGTTGAGGCCATCAACTCGATGAGTTCCAAGGGAAATTTGCCTTTTTAAATAATAAATCTCATACCTGGGAATCGGGATGTTACTACTCTCCCATAAATGGACTAGGCTTCGTCCTCAAAGCCTGCTGCGGTGAACAAATCTGAATAATGCTCCCTCATTTCAGCCTCCAGCTCCTAGGTCCATTCAGATCCCCTCTGATGCTGCTATTGTACCTTTACCAAAGGTACTTCCTTGCTACACAGAACCTTTACCTTCCTTTCCAGTATGGCTATCGGCCTCACGACATAGTTCAGGCGCTCATCAAGTTGAATACCATCGAATGATACCACTGCATCCTCGTTCAATACGCACTTCCGTAACTATGAAACATGGAAAGTGCTATGAATCTGACTGATCTCCACTGGAAGAGCCAATCTATAAGCAACCTTGCCAACCCCAGCAATAACCCGGAATGGTCTAATATATCGGGGCCCAACTCCCCCTCTTCCTGAAGAGAATCACACCTTTCCAAGGTGAGATCTTCAGTAACACCATGTCACCGACCTGAAACTCCAACTTAGATCGGCACCGGTTAACATAGCTCTTCTGCCGACTCTAAGCAATTTGCAATCTCTGTCTGATCTGCTGAATCATCTCTGTAGTCTGCAGGACCACCTCGATCCGACTCATGACCCAAATAGCATCAAAACCCTTTGCCGTCTTCGACAACTTGATGATAAAGTCCATCGGTATCTTCTCCCGTTTCCACATGGGAACCTCCAGAGGCTGTAGCTTTCCATGCAACCTGTGATGCTCTGTCTTGACCATCCTACAGGTCAAGCACCTCTCAACATACCAACCTATCTCTCTCTTCATGCATGGCCACCAATAACTCAATCTCAGATACCGGTACATCTTGGTGGCCCTGGGTGAATAGAAAAGCAAGATTTATGAGCCTCCTCCAACATGATCTGTCTGACCCCGACCCTACCAGATATAGGAACTCATAACCGACCGTAACAAGTCAACAAACTATGACTATCCGGAACAAATCTGGTAATCTCATCCATGATCCTCTAAATCTTCTAATTCTCCGCTCGAACACCCTCAGTCTGAGCCTCCCTGATCAAACCCACAAGTGGAGAATCCATAGATATCCTCATACATGTCACCATAACAAAATATCCAGCCGGCTTGCGGATCAAGGCATCCGCCACCACATTCGCTTTACTCGGATGGTAAAGGATCTCGCAGTCATAATCCTTGACTACGTCCAGCCACCTGCCTCATGTTTAGGTTAGGGTGATCCATAATATGCTTCAAACTCTTGTGATCTGTGTAGATAGTACATCGGACCCCATAAAGGTATTGTCTCTAAATCTTAAGGGCAAAAACCACCGCCCCTAACTCAAGATCATGCATGGGATACCTCATCTCATGCGGATTCAGCTGCCGTGAAGCATAAGCTATCACACATCCTCTCTGCATGAGGACTGCTCCTAAGCCGGTGATGGATGCATCATAGAAAACCACAAAATCCTCAATTCCCTCCAGGGGGATCAAAACTGGGGCCTAGCAAAGCCTCTGTCAAAGGGTCTCAAATGCGGAATACTACTCAGGGCCCCACTGGAAATCAACCCCTTTCCTAGTCGGACAAGTGAAGGGTACTGCAATCTTGGAGAAATTCTGAATAAATCTCTGGTAGTACTCTACCAAACCCTGAAAACTCCTGATATCCAATGGGGATTTCAGAACCACCCACTGCATCACCACCTCAATTTTGGCTAGATCGACCAAAATCCCATATTGGTTAACGAGGTTTCCAAGGAACTGAACCTCTCGCAACCAAAACTCACACTTTGAGAACATAGCATAAAGTCGTTCTTGCCTCAAAACCCGCAAAAGCTCGCGAAGATGCTCCTCATGTTGCTCTCTGGTCTTGAATATACCATGATATCATCAATAAACAAGATAACCAAATGATCGAGCATCGGCCTGCATACCCGATTCATCAAATCCATAAATATCGTTGGCGCATTGGTGAGCCCGAATGGCATCACCACGAACTCGTAGTGCCTATAATGAGTCTGGAATGCGATCTTCTCCACGTCCTCCTCCCCCACCCTGACCTGATGGTACCCAGACCTCAAATCAATCTTGGAAAACAAAGATGCTCCCTGCAATTGGTCAAATAAATCATCAATTTGCGGAAGGGGGGTAACGGTTCTTCACCATTAACTTATTCAACTCCCGGTAATCAATGCACATCCGGTGTGAACAATTATTCTTCTTGATGAATAGAATCAGTGCTCCCCAAAAAGAACTGCTTGGACAGATGAACTGCTTGCCTAGCTGCTCCTGCACCTGAGATGACAACTCCTGCATCTCAGGCGGTGCCAATCGGTATGACGCCTTGGAAATAGGAGCCGCACCTGGAACAAGGTTGATTCTGAACTCAACCTGCCTCTTAGGAGGCACACCAGGTAACTCCTTAGGTAATACATTAGCATAATCCATGACAATCGGAACATCAACAACTGACACCTGGTCCCTAATCCGCATGTCCACCAAATAAGCCAAATAACTTGCACACCCGTGTTGAATATACTGTCGAGCCTTGGTTGCCGAACAAAACCTTAAACCCATCCTGGTGCCTTCTCCATAAATAACTAGTTCTCCCCTACTTGGGGGTTCGAACTACCATACAGTGTCCCTCGCAGTCTATCGTGACACTGAATCGGCTCAGCCAATCCGTACCCACTATCACGCAGACATCCCCCATGGGGATAGGAATCAAATTGATCGGGATAGATACTCCGAAGATCTCTAGAATGCAACTCTGATAAACCAAAGAAGAAGAAACCCTATGTTTGTTGGCGATAGAAACTTGCAACGGACACTCCAACTCCCCTATGAGCAAAGCAAACTCCCTACTAAACAACCGAGAAACAAAGGATCGACTTGCACCCGAGTCAACCAACACTAAAGCAGACAAGGAGTTCACTAGAAATGTACCTACAAAAGGTACAAACAAATGAGCATAAAACAAACATAATCAATACAATAAGGGATAAAAACATACCAGTCACAACATCCAGTGCTGTCCTGGCCTCCTTGACAGTAAGCTGGAAAGCGCGAACTCGAGCCCTCGAGGGCTCCGCCCTGCCCTGACTCCCGTCAGTGATCCTCATTATAGCCGGTGCTTAATCCAGTGTCGGCTTGGCAGCGAACAAGGGATATTGGGCATTCATATGGCCCACCTGATCACAATGGTAACAAAGTCTAATGCTAGAAGCTGTATTCTGCTGCCGACAATTCCTCACAATGTGGCCCTGCTTTCCACAATTGTGTCAACCCAAAGAAGACCGACAAAAACCATCATTTACCTTGTCGCACTTCACACAAGTGGAACCGATCTGACTCCCAGAATTGAAGTTAGCGGCCCTGAACCGCTTCGTCGCAGGTTGGGACTGCGTCGGGACCAATCTCAACTCCTGAGTCTACAACTCAATCTCAATCTCACGCCGCCTGGCGGCCTCTTGCATCTCCAACAAGGAACCATAGCATTGTGTAGAAACAAACTGCTTGATATCCGTCTTGAGAATACTCAAGTAACAAGTCATCTGAGCTTGCTCAGATGAAGCAAACTCAGGGTAGAACATAGCTCTCTCTGTGAACATCTTGGTGATCTCTGTAACCGTCTCAAAACCCTGTCTCAAATCCAGATACTCTTATGTTGACCTCTCACGCTCCACCAGCGAGACATATCAGGAGCAAAACATCTCATAAAACTACTCCCAAGGTACAACAGCTCTTTGCTCAACATAATAAGAACTAGTAACGAGCCTCCACCAATCCTTCGCTCCGGACCTCAGAAGGTTCAGAGCATACCAGACCTTCTAGTCAGTAGGGCATGAACAAGTAAAGAAACTTCCCTCCACATCAGATAGCCACCTCATGGCTATGATCAAGTCCTGAACTCCATTGAATGTCGGGGGCTTCGTATTATCGAACTCCTGATACTGAAAGACCCGCCCTGTCCCAACACCTACAGCCGCCACGATTGCGGAAGCCGCATAAGCAGCCGTCTCAGCGTGGCTACAATGCGATCGTCAAAGAACTCCATCATCGTGGTCTTGATAGACCCGAACATCTCTGGAATCTGACCTTGTACAATAGCAACTACCTCCTCGTTAATGATCTCCCTGATGCGGTCCTCTGACAAAACTGGCTCACCCTGTCTGCCAACTCCTGATCTCGACCCGGATTCGATCTAAACTCGTATCATAGTCACCATACTGAAAATACACCAGGAAGATATCAAATAACTCATATATCATAATGGGGGATAAACTCCCAACGAAGCCCTAGGGGTTGTGATTTCCTTGCTACGCGTACGGATCCTGTGGTTTCAGTAGTATGGGCCCATACTACCTTTCACACCTACCCGTATTTGTCTCAAGGATCATTACAATGCCCTAACAATACTCATAAGCAAAGACGAACACTCAATCCTCACTCCCTAGAAGAGAGGCTAAACATCTCACGACTGGTCGGATGACCCCACATGACTAATCCATGAAACTTCCATCAACCCTGTAGCACTCACGTATGATAGCCATACATAACACTGGACCCTATAGACATTCAAACATCTGATCCTACCCTAAGCCCTTCATCAAACAATAACAGGAAATAAGGCTAAACCAAACATTCTCAGGCTATAAGATCTTAGTTATATATAACCATGATGCATACACTAAGCAACTACAGTAATGATGTCAATTCCATAAAAGAAAGGTCCTAGGCTATCATGTATCATATAACCAGGCAATTCTATCATGTAATTCCTGAAGATCGCTAGCCTATCAGTAGCATGTTGTTCTAACATATTACAATATCAAAAAACAGTATGGTATTTTGGGGTCTACTTAGTGGCTCCGACTGATCGTACACATCGCATCCTCCTTGAGTATTTTTAAAACCATTTGATAAAAATCATTTTGAAAATCTTTCCTTAGTTTGAGATTGGATTCACATGAGTGTTCCTCTAATTCACTCAAACCAAGGCTCTGATACCAACTTGTAACATTCATAAAACTCTTGAAAATTCTAAAATTTTTAACCAACCAAAAGAACATCATTTATTACAATTTGTTTTCAAAACAAGTTTCACATAAGAGAAATCCTAGAATCGTAAAATCAAAGCATGAAGAGATGCACGATCATGCCATCGCCTTGCCATAATCCCCTGAGGTACCTGAAACACAATAAAAAACTGTAAACCCAAAGCTTAGTGAGTTCCCCCAAAATACCAATACATAACAAATAGCATAGTTATAATAACAACATACTTTGGGCCCAATCAACCATCCGTTTAGAACACCCCAGGCCCCTCAACCATCGAGTTTGAATGCCAATATACTATGAGTCCAATCATCCTAGGGATGGAATACCCCAATTCCTCAACCATCAGGTTGGAATGCCAACATACTATGGGTCCAACCATCCTCGGGATGGAATGCCCTAGACCCTCAACCATCGGGTTGGAATGCCTCGGCTTGTTGGCTTACACACAAAGCAGTGTAGTCTCAGCCACCAACAAATCATGTACACATATAACAGATAATCATATAATGGTCTACATCCAGTCACACAGATCTATTGATCACAAAGCATAGCAATATCATATCTACTAGGATACCGATCTAACAGATCATAATAATAAAATAGCATGCATAACAGGATATCAATCTAATGGGTCGACATTTGTGCCTTTGACCTGTAAGTACAGTGATGACAACTCACCTTACTAGCAGTGCAGAATTGATAAGGTCCGACTCCAAATCTCAACTCCTATGTCAAAGCCTACAACCATCATGATCAAATCCATCAAAATCCCGAAATATCCAAAATACCCTCAAAAGTCCAACTTGGCCAGCCATGGTCAAAGTCAAAGTCAATGGTCAATGTCAACAGTCCATGTTGACCCAACTCGTCGAGTGCATCTCTTGGACTCGTCGAGTTCTACAAAACTCAGAAAGTCGGGGAAAACCCTAGCCAACTCGCCGAGTTGGCTGGACAACTCACCGAGTTTTCCCCAACGTAACACATATAGCTGGTTCTTCGATTCCAGAGACTCTAAGGCTCAGATGTAAACTCCAAATATGTCTAAAAGGATAAAGTTTCCAACTTTATCCCTTGGGACTACTCCAAAAGCTCTAAAACCGTACCATAAGGCTTGAAAACTCAAAGGCTTAACGATTAAGCACAAATCCTTGAGATTTGGAACCCAACTTTTCCAAAAGAGGTTCTACCCTCAAAAATGTCCCAAAGGTGGGTGCTTTATAGACATGCATGTCTAATGCATGTTTTGAACCAAAAATAGGTCAAAAAGGGGAAATATGACCTAAACTCCATGCATGGCATCAAAACTTGACAAAGGACCAAATCTAACCCATTTTAAGGTCACCTTTACCTGGAGATTCATAAAGTTGCAAACTTTATGAAGTCCATCCATTGCATAATCCAAGAATAAGGAGAAAAATGGACAAAACTCAAGATCTAGCTTTATAGATAAATAAAAATCAGGTCTTGAATACTTATAATCAAGGTTCTAAATGGCGTGAGGCGTGGCGTGGCGGCAAGGCCAAGCCTCAAGCTTAACGAGCCATGGCGAGCCATGGCGTTTTTCAAGGCGTAATGTAAGGTGGCGATTTTGTATTAATTTAAAATTATATTACCACATAAATATAAATTTATATTAAATATAATTACTTATTAGAAGTGTTAGATCAATAACTAATAACAAAAAGTTAACAAAAACCACAATACTTGTATCTCCGATTTGAAAAGACATAATGAAGCGAAAAAAACTGTGTCTCAAACGAAAAAACACGCGCCATAACACGCCATAACGCGCCATGGCGCGCCATATCACGCCTTACCACGCGTTACACCTAACAGCAACGTTATGGAGCTTTTCGTAACGGCGAAGCCACGCCTCACGCATGGCGCGCCTTTTAGAACACTGCTTATAATGGTCCAAAAGAGTGCCAAAATGAAGATGAGAGCTTAGCTTGCTAGATCCTTGCCTCCTTCTCTCAGACTCCTCCTTCTTTTGCTCCAAAATGACACACTAACTCACAATATGAGATGGAATGAATATTAGGGTTCACAAGGCCGATATTAGGGTTTGGAGGCTAATAAAGATTTGCCTCAAGGACTTAAGGAGGTTATATAGGATGCAAACCTTAAAATTTAGTGTTTCTCATTCATCCGCGAACTCATCGAGTTTTCCTCACCAACTCGTCGAGCTGGTCCAAAAAGATGCACAACCCAAAAGCCTTCAACACGTCGAGTTGAGGCCATCAACTCGACGAGTTCCAAGAGAAATTTTCATTTTTAAAGAATAAATCTCATATCTGGAATCGGGATATTACATATATTCAAAAAATTTAGAAATTGTCACTCATATATATTGGTTCAGAAGGCAAAAATATCTATTTACAATACATTTAACTGAAAATTCAAACTATGGTAGGCAAGATGACCATCCATTAAATTTTTTAGAAACCATATGAACAAATCTGAAATGTTTTTGAAAATTACCTTCGACATGCCATTTTTTGAAATGTTAAGAGACCATTTCTGAAATTTTGTACTATTTTTATGTAATTACTACCAACATATAATAAAAAACTATCTATAGTTAGGATAATCGGGATACTTTAAAAAACAATACATTGTAATAGAATAAAATAAAACAGTGACATTATATTACAAAACTGAATTTGGTGTTGGATAATATGGTCCTCCACAAAAAAAAAAAAAAAATACAAAGGTCCATTGACCATTGGAATACAAAACAAACAACAAAACGTAGATAGATAGTAAACATACAACAAACATGAAACTTATGAAATCACTCCTCGTCTGGGATCAACACAACTGATCCTGATGTTTTTCGACTCTCAAGATCAGTATGAGCTTGGATTGCTTGAGACAGAGGATACTTATGATTAAGATGAATCCTCAACACTCCTTTTGCAATATTAGAGAACAAGTCTTGAGCAGCCACAAGCAGCTCCTTTCGATTCTCAACCGTGTATTCTGTGATTGATGAAAACGTATAATAGAGTGATTTGGGTGCAATCTGTTCAACACGCAGAGGCTCTGGTACACCTGAGGCAGTTCCGAAAAGCACCATGTATCCACGGTTCTTTAAGCACTCTAATGATCCCTTCATTTCAAAATGTCAAAATCACACACAGTTAATTAGTTGAAACCAGCCACAAATTAATTAGAAACCATTAATTAATATCATATCTTACGATGAAGGTGTCTTTCCCGACGGAATCGTAGACTACTTCCAGCCCTTTGCCTGATGTTATCTCCATAACTCGATCCACAAAGTTCTCCTCTTTGTAACAAATCACATGGTGACATCCATCTTCTTTCGCCTGCGCAGCCTTCTCCTTGGTCGACACTGTTCCGATCACGGTGGCTCCAATCGCATTTGCCCATTGACAAACCAAAGATCCGACTCCACCTGCCGCCGCATGTACCAGGATCGTATGTCCGGATTCAACCTATATATGGGAATCGTTGTTTGATTAAAACGGAAGAAACTTTTTATCATCTACAAATAATACATAAATCAAGAAATGAATAGGTCACCTACTTTAAAGCCTTTATGGATCAAGACATGTGCAGTGAGACCCTTAAAAATGGCAGCAGCTGCGTCAACGGGATCAACGGAAGAAGGAACAGGCACCGCTAGATCTGCAGGTAGTATTCTCTCTTGGGCGTAAGAACCCACCTCCGGGCTAGCGTAAGCCACGACATCTCCAACTTTGCAGCTGGTTACTCCGGGACCCACCGCTGTTACAACTCCGGCTCCTTCCATACCTGGGATATATGGCAAGGGCGGAGCTAGATTCTGCTCACCTCGACGCATATACACATCCAAGAAATTTAGACCAACTGCCTTTTGCTTCAATCTGATTTCTCCTTCTTTTGGATCTGGGACTTGGACATCTTCCCATTTCAGGACCTGTAACAGAAGTTGAACACCATTAGTCTCCATTGAGTGAAATCAAGAAAGAAAGAAAGAATATAAAGATGGTGATCTATGACCTCGGGGCCGCCGTGCTCATGAATTCTAATTGCTTTAACCATGGTGATTGTGCTGTTGCGTTTGAGTTCAGGAGATTGGATTTGATGTGATATTAATTGTTTTCTGCTGGGTATTTATTCTAGGCAATCTGGTTAGCTTTAGAGTTCTCGTACAGTGAGTGAATGGTGATATGGGTTCTTCACTTCTTCTAGATTTCTCGTAAGAAAAAAAAATCACACGCAATCTTAAGATAGCGCCTGGTTTCTGATTGAGGATTTGAGGCTATCACAGTATCACTTTTTTATGCTGGTGGACACTGCGGAATGGCTTTACGTTCAACGGAACGATAATTCACATCACTTTTTACTCCCATTATTGTAGGCGCCTATAAAGTTAGAAAACAACGTGTATCTTTATGTCGTGCATTATGTATTTAAAATTTTATTAAATATATGTTATTGAAAATTACTATATTATTAATATTATTTATAAAATAATTATTTTTATATTAAGGTGATATACTGATATATAACATCGTAATTATTTTTAATAATATAAAATTTTAACATCTGTTAGAGCATTAATAATAACGAAATCTTCAAAAAAATCTCGATATTTTTATACTAGAGATGAACATGGGTTGGTTTTGACTTAAAACCAAACCCAAAACCGATTTATCAGTTTTAAGAAAAATGGAACGCAACCCAACCCAAAACAATAGGTTCGGTTTCCCAGTTTTTTATTTTTGTCGGGTTTGATTACGGGTTTAAACCAATTCTAACTGATTTTAAGGGTTTTAGGTTTGTTACCTTAATATTTGAAACTACTCAAGCCTCTATATCGACCTTATAATGCAATCGCATTCTCTGTTCCAATTGTTGTTTTTGTTTTTGTATTCCTGATTTATCCACTATGTCAGTCTTGGTTCTTCGCGCCTAGTTTTAGTGTAACAGCTATATTTCGATTTATCCTATTTTTTCAAGGAACCATAACGGGATATTGAACCAATTTCATATGATGTGAGTTGCAGGTATATTGGGCGCTGCTTTGCTATGCGCTATTAATGGTGCTACCGTAGATAACACTTTATTTGGACATGGTGATGAGGCAAATACATTTCATGCTTTTAACCCAACTCAAGCTAAAGAAACTTATTCAGTGGTTACTACTAATTGCTTTTGGTCCCAAATCTTTGGGGTTGCTTTTTCCAATAAACGTTGGCTACGTTTCTTTATGTTATTTGTACTGGGGTTGCTTTTTCCAATAAACGTTGGCTACGTTTCTTTATGTTATTTGTACCGGTAACTGGTTTACGAGTTAGCGCTTTAGGAGTAGTAGCTATGGCCTTGAACCTACGTATCTATGACTTTGTTTCTCAGTTAGTGTGCAACGGGATGAGGTTTCAAAGTACCAACGATGTGGGGCATGGAAGGAGTTCAAAGCTGAAAGCAAAATAATTTTAAAAGCGCCTTGGACAAAAATCGAACCAGGGACGTCTGCTGGCCACTGTGTGCTTTAACCATCAGAACATGTTTTTTTTGTGCTTAGAAGTCATACAAAGAATTATATTATATGATTCACGGAATATTATAATATATAAAAATTGGTCCAGTTCGATTTCGCTCGGGTTTTACATTCCTAAAAATCAAAACCGAACCCAACTTTTCGGTTTTAAAAAAAAATCAAACCCTAACCATCGGTTTTGTTTTGGTTTCGGTTTTTTTGTGTTTTTTTTCGGTTTTTCGTTTTTTGATTTCAGTTTTGCTCACCCCTAGTTTATGAAAAAGTTTCAAATTTTATTTTGTTAACAAAAAAATCCCGATTACCATATAAAAAACTCAAATCAACCATTTTTTTTACCAATAAATAATTCTTCACAAAAGTCTCATTATTTGGCTCAATTTATTAAATAGTCCTTTTCTTCTTTTACTCTTTCACTAAAAATCTGAAAATTTCTTTAATGAAAATATGAATAAGAATAAACGTTATTACTCTTCGTAAAACTAAAAATTAAAGAACTTTATAATCAATTATTTGCCACAAGATATTAGCACTATTTTAAACTCATGGTCGTCTCTATAATCCATTTCCCATAAAGTAATTGATACATGTATCAATTACTTTACAATTCCTCAACGGGTCAATTACTTTATGTTCATAAAGTAACTAATTAATGGCGGAATTATTCATATATGCTTAAGATTTAAGGATGAAACTCATATTCTTCTCTATAATCCGTACAACATCACCTAACCTACTATTATATTGATTGTTTTGTCATCAAGCAATGATTTCTTATATGAAAATAACAGTTGATTTTCCATTAATCTACTTTTAGGTAAATTAAACTAAGGTGTTCAACATATAATTTGAATATCTTATAATACTTGTCAGATAAATTTGTATGAAAAATGGATAATAGGGACGATGATGAGTTCAAAATGATGCTAATGTTATTGTTTTGTGGCAAATAATTGGTTATATAGGTATTTAATCCTTAGTTTAATGGAACATAATGACATTTATTCTTAGGGTAAATTGCACGGATGGTCCCTGTGGTTTTGGGTAATTTGTGTGCTTGGTCTCTAACAACTTTTTTTTAACTCGGACCGTCCCTATTTTATGTTTTTGTTACACGTTTGGTCGCTGTCCGTTCTAAAAAGATTGATTTACCCTTATTGATTTCTTGTACCTTTTATTAAATATCAATTAATTAACAAAATATCAATCAAATATAGAAATAGTATTAATTAAATATATTTGTCTGATTCCAAAACCCACACCACCCACTCCCCCCTCCTCCCCCCATCCTTTTATCAGACATTGGAAAACCTAATCACAATGTCTCAAATACACATGCACATAATCTCTTCCCCATGCTTCATGAATTTTCAAATTGTGCACATAAACATCAACGAACATGAATATAACACGTCTGTGAAATCGATTTCTCTACCATATTTACATAATATGATTGTCTTCTCCAAACTCCGAAAGACAATATACATAAAAAAAAAGTTAGCTTTGAAGATTACATAGAAAAATCGGAAATATACCAAGCAAAACCTATTATTTTCTTTCAAATCCCAACTTTAATCTTGTTTCAAAAAGAAAAACTTCTGAACTTGCTCTTCAACTACGTCATAAATTTCTGAATCGAAAAACCTAAATGGAAACTTTTCTATTGTAAAGATATTTTGGTACACCTCACAATTAGACCAAAGGGTTCACGAGCGACGTGAAATACCCAAAAACGAGTTAGACCGTGTAGATCAATAAATGGCGATAGGATATTTCCGGTGGCAATGGAGCTTCAAAAATCGATTTCCTTTCTTACGTGGTGGTCGGGCGTCTACCGATCGTATGGTGGTAGTGTTTGCCTGACATAAAGAAATGGAGATTTGTTTATGCATCTTGATCCCGACAGACCTAAGAGGTGGTGGATTTTCATAAATCGATTCAGTAGGTGGATCTTCGTTCTGGGTCTCGATGTCGACAAGTTCCAAGCGGTGATCCAAATTTCAATGTCGACGATGATCCAATTGTTTTGGGTTTGTGTTCTTGCTTTGGTGAATTAGGGTTACAAAGGATGGGATATGGAAAGGGAAGAAATAATAAGGAAGAAGAAAAGGAAAAGAAAGGGTCCTCGGCAAGATTTTGTGCTTGTTAGAGGGTTGTCGGCAACAATGGCATTTTTTGCTGAGTAAAAGTATGGAATAGAGAGGTGTTGAGAGAAGAAAACTACTACAAAAATACTCTTTAATGACACACATTGTGTGTCTTAAAAAGCCACAGATGATACGCAAATGCGTGTCAAGGAAGGTCCTATCATAAAGGAAGACGACACGATTTTGCGTGCCGTAAAATTTCGACGCGCATTTACGACATGCATTTACAACATGCATTGTGTGTCAAGGAAGACCCTTTCATAATGGAAGACGACACATATTTGTGTGTCGTAACCTTATGACACATATTTATGACACGCAACTGCATATCGTTAAAGCTTCTGTCATAAATGAAAATGACACACATTTTTGCGTATCATAATTTTAAATGTTTAAAAATATATATATACATAGATTTACTAAATTTAAAATTAAATTAGCATTTAATATTTCATAATACAAAATAAAATATCATATATAAAAAATACAATCCATTGAACAAAATTTAATGTCATACAAATAATCGTTCCAATAGTATATAAATGTAATACATCAAATGTAAAGCAGATGAAAGTCAACAAATAGTTGTAGAACCACAAGAACTTGCTGACGACCTTCACAACATGCAAGCTACTTTGCTTGTCACTACACACATCAAAAAGACCTGCAAATTTGAATCATGCAACCATAAGATTCACATATTAAGAAATCAAGTAAGAATAAAGATGCTCTATTTACTAAAAAGCAAGTGCAATGTTGTAATAAGAAATGAAAGTAGGATACTATAACATACAATATATGATGAAAGTACACTATTACTTCTTACATTTAACCTTCTTTTGTGTAATAAGATGAAATGAAAGTAGGATGCTATAATAAACACTCATATATAGCTTAGCAAATTAAGTCTTGTCCACATTTAGTCTATTAAGTAAAAAAACAAGATTTGCCTAAAGGACAATTAGATGGAAGGGGATTCTCTTTAATCATTAATCTTGAAGGGATCATGTCATATTTGTTACAAGGATTATTTTTAATTACAAGGAATGGAAGGGCATTTACGTATTTTGCATAGACGACAGATTAGAAGTAGTCCATGTTCACCTTGCTCCATCTTTTGGGTGGGACAAAATATGACATTTTTGTCCCATAACAACTAGTCCCCGTTCAATGACATTACTATCCCTATACCTCGGTAACCTTCTTGTCGTTTTACTTCTATTGATCTACACATAAAGCCCATGGAAAATATCAATTGTTTTCCAGGAACACTTACCAATTGGAGGTGGTTAAGGGTACATTCTATTTTTCTCACACCATATGTCCATTAGGCCATGTTAATATAAAAACAAAACTTACATTATAAGAAAACCTATTTAATGAAACAAAATGGTACAAAAATGTATCATTTATAAAAGCTTTCTAGAAAACATGTATCAATAAAGTAGTGACGTTAATATAATATAACTTGATTAAAACTTCATTTGGAATAAATTGGATGAGGTAAGAATGGAAATTAAAAAAATAAATAATACCCTTTCAGCAACATCAAGCCTCCTATTGTAGTCATCAGAGTCGTCTTTCCTTTCCCACTTTTCTTCGAGCTAATAAAATATTTCATAGAAAATTTAAATTAGATTAAAAAATAAACAAAAATTCGACACCTTAGCAGAATTCTAGAGGTTTAGGGCTTGTTTCTAACAAGAGAAACACTTTGGACTGCTTCAAAAACACCAATGAATAAATGCGTAAAATAGATAAGAAAACGTAGAAGGTTATTATCAAAACAGAAAGTGCAATCTACTACACATGTATAAAGAAAAAATAAAAAGGGATAATGACTTAAAAGGGTAATATATTATTCGATTTGTACACATTTGGTCACTGATTTTATTTTTTGTTCACATTTACCCCTTCAACTTGTTAAATTGTACACATTCAGTCCTTATGACCGTTTGTTTCAGGTTAACCGGTAAAAATATCTTAATAGGGTAATATATTTCTCATTTTGTACACATTTAGTCCTTAATATTTTTGTACACATTTAGTCCTTAATTTTTTTTGTTGCAAATAATTTATTTTTCTTTTTGTACTCATTCAATAGTTATGAACATTTTTTTAAAGTTTTTCTCATAACATCTTACATGGAACAATCATTAACGAGGAGTTTTAGGCATTTGATGTTTATGTTCATCGCGATCTCAACTACTTGGTTGCTTAGGTCATGTGTTTTGAACGTCATAAGTTTTTCATAGTATCTCAGATTTTAACGATCATTATATCTATGCGTTTGTATTTTAGTCTACTACAACTTTCGTTTAGATTACTCCCGTTAAAAAGTAATATATTTTTTTAATTACGATCCTTATATCCATACGTTTTTTATGAATGCATGTATGAATGTTTTTTTTATATAATCGTAAGTAAAAATATATTATATTTTAACAGGAGTAATCTTAACGAAAGTTATAGTAGACTTAAAAACGAAAACGTAGATATAAAGATCGTTAAAATCAGACATCGTATGAAGAAGTTATGACGTTCGGAATACAAAACCTAAGCCAAACCATAAGACCTGTGCAACCAAGCAGTCGAGGCCGTAATGGACATAAGCATCAACAGCCCCAAACACCTCATCAATCAGGGACAGACGCAAGATTTGGTAGTTGGTGTTGCCGATCCGTAGTTGATGTTGCCAGTAAGTAGAAAAAAATCGAAAAATATTCACTGCGTACAGAAAAAGCAGGGGTTGTCGGTGCCACTGCGGGCACCCAAAGAGAACCGTCCATGTCATCAATGATAGTCCCATGTTAGATGTCGTGAGAAAAACCCTAAATAAATCATTCATAAGTATTGAATTTGTACAAAAACAAAAATGACTTATTTTGAAACAAAAAAAATATTAAGGGCTAAATGTGTACAAAAATATTAAGAACTAAATGTGTACAAAATGAGAAATATATTACCCTAATAAATCATTTTTCCCAGCTAACCTACAGTAACCGGTCATAAGGACTAGATGTGTACAGTTTAACAAGTTGAAGGGGTAAATGTGGACGAAAAAAAACTCAGTGACCAAATGTGTACAAATTGAAAAATATATTACCCTTGTAAGTCATTATCCCAAATACAAACTACTTTTGGCACTAATTATTCATTACCTATCCATAGAGGCTGGTCATACTATATCATAGGGACCAAAACTGTTACACTGATAATAAATATAAATGAGACAAAACCATAGGGACCAAAACTATTGTAAAATGGACCAAACTATAACAGGGAAAAAATTAGATGACCAAAACTGCAGGGACAAAAACTATAGAAAATTAAAGTTAGCTATAGATAGTTTAAATGTAATGTCTGTTAGGGAACTAAATAGAAAAAACCAGAAAAACATATATGATCACGAATAAATAGGAGTAGGACACCAGAATCAAAAATAACAAATTAACTGTAATTAATGAATTTTCTATTTGTAGGAATAAACAAGTTCATTAAGACCCAAATAATATTATAATTAAAAAATCTATTTATTTTTCTGAATATAAAATTGAAGTTTAATTACAAATTGTGGATATTTTTTTAAAAAAGATTTGTCATTAAAATTTGTAGACATAAAAGTGGGTTTGGGTTCTATTGCAACTTTTCATTTCAACCTGTCAGATGAATGGCTAAGGAATGAACAAAGTCACATCCCTCCAAGAATGGTTCACAAAGGAGATCTAAATTGTAAATATTTCAATTTTTAACATTCACAATGTGAAAAAACTCCGATCAGTTCAGATTCATACTGTGAATCTGACTTACTATTAAGCACACTGTGAATCTGAGAAGGTTCACAATATGAATCTGAACATGTTCACAATGTGAATCTGAACTAAAATATCGTTTTTTTTTACATGAATATGAATCTATGTTTAAAAAGTACAAAAAAAGCATGAATTTTGATATATTTATTAATTTTTTTTCTATAAATACAACAAAGAAAATAAAGTGAGTTTTTTTCGAAAAAAAATGTTTGTTTTTTATATATCATCATGGATTTCTTAGGAAAGATGACGAAAAATCGTGAACAACGGTATACTTGGTTTTTTTTTCGATAAAAAACATGGCCTAAAACTTTTTTTAACGAAAAAAGAAGTGGATATTGTTATAATTCGGTGCATGTGCATGCATTGTAAAAGTCTACAACCCTTCTTTTTGCCGTTGACCGCTTTAAATTTTGACGCTTTGGATTGGTTATGGGTATGCGCAAATTTTACTTTGCTAGCTTATGGGCATGCGCAAATTTTACTTTGCTAGCTTATGGGCATGCGCAAATTTCGAACACCAGCTCTGTTTTCTCAAACCACCTTGTTAGAGAAATGACACCTTCGGTGCCATCAAAAGACTTTGGTTTTCCATTTGTGAAGTCTTTGTAGGAACATTCCCTCGGGAGTCCCTTACTATCTCCTTGGTTGGTATTGGTGGTACCGCCTCCAGTCCTACTGGCACTATCCGTGCTGATTTGCGCCATGGCGGCTGCCACAACTGCTGTTACTACAGATTGGAAAACTATAGTGTCTATATGTGGATGTAGTGGAGTTGGTGGTATGTTGTTGACAAGCCTGATAGAGTTACGTGGTGGCATCTTCGGCCATAAGGTTTAAAGATGTTTTCAAATTAGAACATCTTAACTATAGGCCTGTTTATGTCAACTGTATAAGAATAATAGCATGAAAGACATATAAATGGCCTAATTGTGTAGTCTTGTAGTATCATAAAATACTCTTATAGTATTTTAAACTTGATGTTTGATTCTTAATGTTTCTTGGTATATAGGGTTGGTAAGTTTTAGACTCGTTGTTCACCACGATCATTTCCAAACACATGTTAGTCATATCTCACATAAATATAGTTGATCAGACTATATTTATCCTATATATGATTACATAACTATCTAGGCTTAACCGCAACATCCAACTTATTTAAATATGTTTATATGGTTCTTATTACGACATTGTTCTTAGTATGTATGCATGTACGTATACTTTTATAAAAATACTTCATATTTTAAAAAGTATACTTTTAGTCAGAGTGTTTTAGTCCCATTGTATTTAAAGTTGTATATCTTATATGGTTTGATATACTTAGTTCACTATAAACAATGCTCTGATACCAATCTGTCACACCCCAAACCGGTAAAATGGCAGAAATGTCTAGGGGCGGATGACGTCATGTACAATATCATAACAATTGAATAATAGAGATCAAAGCATTCCAAACATTATATGGATAATTGATAAGTTTTTCCATTGTATTCGAATAATTGTTTGACTCGAAAAGCATACAACAAAATATAAGATGTAACAATACTAAGCTCCGTCTTCACCAAAAACTATATGGGTACCTGTCTACGGATTTCCTGAGAATACAAGTGGTTTTGAAAAAGAGTGTCAACAATTAAGTTGGTAAGTTCTTAAGCATTTTGTATGAGAAATATACGTCTTTGTTCCTTGAAAATGATAGTGTGTTCTTCCAGAAAATCCAATATTTTCTTTTAAATGTAATGTAGTCTTAAATGTTCCAAGACCAAAATGTACAGGTATTATTGTACTTTGTAGTAGAATAGTGTAGTTTTATATCCTTATAAAACTATTTGAATACATGTTTCCAGAAATGTAAATTGTATCATACTAGAAAATAATGTAATGTAGTTTTAAATAAGTAAAACCATTTGAAGACGTGTATGTACTCATAAACCAAACGCATTGTTAATACCCCTTGTGAGTTATTATAACTATACTAATGCGACTAGTTGGCCTTAACGATGTTCTTCAGGCGTCAGAACTGTTACGACATTTGTCACCCCATACATGCTGGTCTAACTGTAGCTAACAGTTTAGGTGTGGGGTTGTCAATCCCGTATAGATCTATACACAGTTGTCTCGCTCTCTTACGGGAGATTCTGGTTATAATTCAGGACTTTTGTTGGTACTTAGATAAGTATTTGAAGACGTGTCTCACAAAACCATATTGACTGTTTACGTGTAGTATGATGAAAACTCCTTTTTATAAATGTATATATCACCCGTTTACATGGTATAAAATAATTATGCTTTTAAATAATTATTTTTGATATTGTATTTTGAAACCGTAAAATAGTGTGTATGTCTCATAAACTATACATGTTATAGTTTATAAAAATGTTTCACTAAAGGGATGAATCTCTTATATGAACGTTATCATTTTTACTATGATAATAAAATGGAATGAAATAATTATATATGTATTTTATATAATTATACCATTTTACTCAACATGTTACAAAAGGGTTTAGGTCTTATAAACTATATTTATACCCGATTTCCAATTTATGACGCCTGACAACAGACTATAACTAAACACATCAACTTAGTCCAGGCTTGACCAAGCGCTTTAGGGTGTAATCACTAAATCATCGAGGGTCCCACATATATCGCTTTTAACCTCTTAGGGTAAAAGAAACGGATAAACATCGACTCATATGCTTACACTATTTACTCATCAAATCACACACAACAATATGTTTTATAACATCAAGTTACCGATGCGTTTACGTATTATCAATGTGCAGCCGACTCGCAAACAACAACTATATGTCTCCGTTTAAAGTATGTAAGATATTATCGTCTCAAAATCACTCGTGATAAAATCCATGAAGTGATTCACGTGAGCGTGGGTTTAATAAAAAACTCAAATCTTATTTTATGAGCACTCATGAACACTACAACATACTTATGCTATGTCTAAATGCTTTAGACAATCTACAATCGAATTCATGATAGTCTTGTCTCAATACATACTTCCAACGTATGATCGACTGTGGATGTTTGAATAAACTGGTTATTGTGGAAGTCAAAACATGCAAAGTGAAACATAAGAGTAGTCGAGTCCAATATGGTCTCAAACTTTTGAGTATAAATAAAATACTTATTATTTAATCACCATATGATTACACATTATTCATTGTATAATGTTTCAAGTAATTAACTTAATACTTGAATTGAAACAATAGTCACCCCATGCTCCAAGCATGCACACTACGTTTACCTATGGTACTTACTTTGTGAAATAGATCAATTGAACACATTTCTAATGATGCTCATTTCACAATTCGCAATCCTTTTCACAAGTGCAAGAATACCAAATTCTTGCCACTATTTGAATATGTTAGATTCTAACAATTTATGCAATGATCCTTTTGTAATGACATGACACCAAAGTCACAAACACTTTGCCACTGATATTACAAATCACTCTATTGGAGATTGTTACAAGACAACTCCACAGATATGAAGTCTCACATTCAAAGTACATTCCTTTGAACATACTTCTTGCATAAAAGTTTCTAATTTACATAGATTTTTATATCCAACTCCCATTACTGATATATTTCCATATTTGCCATATGACAACACATTCCAAATAGAATCCTATTTATTCATAATACTGTCAATATGGTCCATCCATTACTATACTTCCAACCGCCCAC
Source organism: Lactuca sativa (assembly GCF_002870075.4). Lineage (NCBI taxonomy): Eukaryota > Viridiplantae > Streptophyta > Magnoliopsida > Asterales > Asteraceae > Lactuca > Lactuca sativa. The sequence goes on from NC_056624.2 coordinate 225,773,618, forward strand.
AAGTGACCAATCCTTGGCGAACCTTACATCGGACTTGACAGTTTTTTAACTCGTTTAGTTATATCAGGTTCTGGTCCTTTTCCCTCTTAATGCCCTAGGTATTTGGAAAAGACAAAACAATTGAATATTACAGCATATGCAATCGATTCTATACCCAAAGAGTATAGGATACGATTCATAATGTCATACATCAAGACGTGACACTTTACCATTCTCCTGCTATAATATTTCCATATATATAGAATTCCCTTATGTTGAATCTTTTCAACATGACATTCATATATGTCCTTTGACTAAATTTGATTAAAATTTCTCGATCTAAGCTTTTAGATTTGAAAAGAAGTATAATATTCTCTCCCTTAATTATAGCAAAACATATTTTCAATCTCTGCAACTTTGCGAATTAAAACTTTTGTTTTCTATAATTAATATTGCTAACTTGCGATAATTAACATAATAATCATGCTCCCACTAACATGATAATTATATCCTTACCAGCATAACACTTATGCTCCCACTAGTTTTGACATGTATTCAGAAATTAGCTAGACTTCTAGAAATCAATACTTATTGACTTTCTTAACCAAAGTTCATATTTCTGATACGAGATGCTTCGATAAGACTTTATCTAAGCTTCTAAAACTCATACACCTTTCCTTAGATAACTCATATGTGTGTCTAAACAATTCTAAAACTTATAGCAATAAGTCTCAAATGTTCAGACTAATTGCCAAATCTCACAATTCGAACTATGAAGAGGGATGTCGTAATCATAATCGAATTTGAGAATGCAATTTACACAATTGCTATCTCCTTAAAATCTTATTAGTGAAAGCGTTTCCTCATAATCATTTTCATGAAGCGGAGAGAAACCTTATGACACTTAGATTTTATGGTGTATGTGTTCCTATCCACGTGAATTTGTCATAACTATAGTCACAAGATAAGGTTGTGACAAATCCAAACTCATATGAACTGAACTTGTTCAATCTTAATTTCTTGCCACTTGGCGGCACAAGGGCCTACCATGTCTTCCAAGTAGTTGAGCAACTCACCCATACAGATCAATGAACTTTCATTGATTAAGTTGTTTTTCCTTTATGCATTCAAATGAGAACTCATAGAACTCGCATGCATAGTCAACTCAAATGGAACAACACAAAACCAAGAATCTGTCAACACGATAGGTTACAAACCTCAAGTTGTGTGCTAGTGTAAAACAATAGGTTCATTCTTGATTAGTTCCTGAAGTTATTCAAGACCATTAAGATTCCCACTGACCTCTTTACATATAAGATTCTCTTGTCAAGAAACATTCGTTGACAAAAAAATATTCAAGAGTTAGTGTGGATTCTTATCAAGATAAAACTTTCATACAATTGGTCCTAGTTGGTCTTTTTCTTATCCAAGACATCACAACTTACCAATTTCAATTGTGCAAGAGTAAGAAGACATTTTCTACTCCACATTTGATGAGTGTGTTATAAACCTTCTTAAGATGTGTCACTCAAGTCACAATCTTGGAGTTCAACTCTAAGACTCGATTTTCGAACGAAATATGATTCTCCATTTGATTTAACCATTTCAACAATTGCCGATTCCTCTTCTTAGCCATACTATTACACTAAGGTGTCCTTAGAGGATCAATTGTGACACGGTTTCATAATCACTAAGTTAATCATAAAACACGATATTTAAGTACTCTCCCTTTTTTCAGATTGGAGAAACTTTTATCTTTCTGCTAAATTGATTCTTCTTATTCGTTCCGCTTTACATTGAAATATTTTCAAAGATTCAGAATTACACTTAATCTTGTAAGCATAACCATATTTACTAAACCTTTAGCAAATCATGAGGAATTTTCTTATCTTTCTTTGTGGCGGACTTGACCCAGTGGACAACAATGTATACTAGACCCTTTAGTCGTTCACTTGACTCACATACTTGTGTGAACAAGGAATTACTCTCAATTTCCCAAAGATGAAGGTTCTCATTCATCATAAAATGCAAGTTGCATGATTCCAAGTTTTTTTTTCCAATTGAAACTTGGGTGATGAGAATCATGCCTTATTTGGTAAATTTCGGACACTACCACGGATAACATAACTAAGAATCAAATTCATTTTTCAATAGAAACATATAAACATCAATTTTCACAACAACCATTGCAAGGATAATATAAAACAAGATAAAACTTTTCTTTATTTATAAAATGCCAAAAAACTTGTCCTTACAATGCAAGTACAAATGAAAACTATGTTACTAAATATTCCTAAGAAATCTATCATAACTCCTAAGTAGAAGCTCAAAAATCCAATCATTGAACCATGCGATCGAAATCAATCTCTTCGCGACCAGACTTAGCTCACTCTTCTTTTAAGCTTCCTTTCTTTTATTCGATCGTACAAAACATCAAAATGCAATCACTACTAGAAAAACAGCCTTTTTCGACGCTCATTGCGCGTCGTAAAACGCTCAGACGACGCGCAAATGCGCGTCAAGGAAGGCCCTGTCATAAAGAGAGATGACGCGCTTTTGCGCGTTGTCTATAGACGACGCGCATTTACGACGCGCATTTATGACGCGCATTTACGACGCTCATTTACGACGCGCAATGCGTATCAAGGAAGGCCCTGTCATAAAGGAAGACGACACGCATTTGCATGTCGTAACCTTACGACGCGCGTGTTTATGACACGCATTGCGTATCAAGGAAGCCCCTGTCAAGAAAGGCCATGTCATAAATGAAGATGACACACATTTATGCGTATCGTAATTTTATATGTTTTAAAAAAAATATTTTTTCTAGATTTACTAATTTTTGAATTAAATTTTCATTTAATGTCACTTAACAAATAAAATATCATATACAAAAATACAATTCATTGCACAAAATATAATGTCATACAAATAATCATTCCATGGAAAGATAAAACAAATCAATAAAAGTTATAATGGAAATTTACAAACTAATTAGATACAAGAAATATGAAAAACTTGAAATCTCTAAGATTAATAATTCTAGCAGAAGCTTCACGTGAGATACATACAGTTGGACCAGTAAGCATGGATGTTCCCGAATCCACAATAGCAGCAAAAATAACACGTACACGATATCTTTTGCAAGAAGGTGCCTGCCCAAAACTACTGTTGAAGGTTGCCATGATAGCTGTTAAGATTTAAGCATAACAAGAAACCAATCAGTGACTATAATAAGCTAGAAAACAAGCAACTAATAAACAAAATAAGCAACTAATTAAGTCAAACTATGACTATGTATTGTTCATACAAGAAAAAGAAGGAAAAAAATGTTGATTTATTGTTGTTCATACAACACTCTCCAGACAACACTTAATTGAAGAAAAGAATAAGGCTAAACTTACAAAGAAAAAGAATTCAGGAAGAAGACAAGTTTGAAAGCATACAAAATAACATTTAGCCAAGCAAGTGTGATCTACTAGTAAACTTGAAAACGCAAAATTCTGAGTAAATGGCCTAAATACCCTCAGAATCGTTAATCATAATAACAAGTAACAGACCTTGTAGGAGGCAATGCAGAGGTCTGGCCAGATGGCATAGCATGATAAGCACCATCCATTGTGATATAAGGTGAAGCAGCCAAAAGCCCCAGCAGCACCAGCCAAAATAGGTAGCCTACAACAAAATTTCACAATTTTAACCATTTAATCACCTAACTATTATTATCTTAAATATTTATTTACTTATATATATTTAAAGTACCATGTCATTTCTGAATTCCCCATTCCATTGGGCTGAGTAACGTAGCCAGAGAACGCCATGCCAACAGCAGGAACTCCAATATTAGTTCATATATTTGTTCGTATCGTTAGTTCATTAATTACAATATTATAATTTTGTAGGTTTTTCAAAGTATGATCTCTTCATAAAAAAAACTATTGAAAGTAGGATGCTATAATAAACAAATAAATGAAAGTACCCCGCTATTTTTTGCATTTATCCCAGTTAACTCAATTACCTTCAATTATCTTGAGTTGCATCCTTTTTAACAATGTTCCATTTGGATTTTAAAGCTTGAACGCATAAAACATAAAGTGAAATTTAAGAAGAAACAACAGATATACATTTGTAAATTTGGTATTTGGATCTAGCAACAAAATGAATAATGTAGTTGGTGGTTACCTTTAGTTACTTGAGATTTGTGTAACGCGCCTACCTGTTTCACTTAATGCAAAAGCAGTCATAACTTTCTTCCTGTATGAACCAACATCATTTCATGCCCATCTACATCTGCTCCTCTAAATCAACTTATCTTCACCATTGCTAACCCAAACAAACAAAGCCACAAACAACAATTAATTATACAAACATAGATTCATAATTATAAAATAAATTAAAAAACTTTACTTGAACTCAACACCATAAGAAGCACTAAGAGCCATGACACGACTTGGATGGAAAATAGTAGCAGAAACTACAGCATCCCTGTAACCATCACATGTTCAAAAAATGTTATACCGGAAAAAAAATATATACATATTAAATAAAAAGATTTTATAAACAGCAAAAAAACAACCTATGGGGCACATATATAACAATAGACAAGGTAAAATCATTGTTGTGTGGCCCACATTCCCAAAACTTGTGTGTTACAAAACCTCCTATTCCTTGTTCATACATTCTGGTTTCAACAGTACCCAGGGCCATGACACGAACAACAACAACTTCTAGACTATTAGCACCATGTCATTTGTTAGTATCTGCTATTTGTTCATGGTGTTTAGGCGAATGGTGGATGATTTTGTTTCCAGAATCCACTTTTCGTAATTTTCAACCTAAGAAATTAGAATTTGATAAGAGAATATAAAAAGTAAAGTATATAAAAAATAGAAATAGAAGACTATTAGTATCACCTCAGCTAGCATCTTTGCACAGAAATCTGGGTGGAGCATATCGAATGTGAAAACTCTTGGAACAAGTTCAGACATTATGTTTCTGATACTTTGATTTCTGCTGACATCATCATTAGCCATGAATGCGTTTATGAAAGAGGGCACAAAGAAGCTTGAGGGATTCAGTTCATATAGTTCTCTATGAAGAGGCTGAAAACCAAGGAAAAGGAAATTAGTGATTGCTGATTATACAACATATAAAATATAAAATATATATCAAATATATTACCTGATAATTGTATATGATTCTTTCCCTATATATGTTGTGCTTCTTAGCTTGTTGAAAGTGATGAAAAAAGATGGATTAGTTATTAAAATAGACTTTAACATATAAACTTCAAGTCATTTAAGACGATTAAGGAAAATTTCTTACTGTATTTCATTCGTTATAATGGTCGATAATTAAAGAATTTTTCTATATAGGGAAGTATTATATTAATGATATGAATTCTAAATTATTGTAGGTTATTGAACTCATATGAAGAAAAAAGTGCTTAACAAATGTAATCCCCAGCCTTTTAACATAGACTTGAATACAATCACTCTATGCATAAACATTTTGTCAACTTTATGTGTAAAGCACTAATTGTGTTTGCTTCCTAAACAGAAAAAACACAGGGAACATAGAAATCACGGGTACCATGATTTCCTAATGCCCAAATGTTGACAATAAATTTGGTGCAGCAGGTGACAATGCAACCGCAATAATCCTCATTGCTTCTAATAATCACAAGGTCCTGCTCCACAAGAAAAAAAATAAGAATTCTAAATGTACAAATTCAACCCTTTTCAAGAATTGTTTTTTGTCTTCAAATCAATATATTATCTTCGGTTGATGATATCTAACAATTGGAGTTAAAGTTGTAACATATTTTGCATTTAAATGGTTGGATATGAGGAGTTATAGAATGAAGTAACTTACAAAAAAAAACATTTATTAGTAATAGCAAACTGTAATAAGGAGTTAAGTCAATGGAGTACGAGCTCATGGGGTAATAACTTGAAAATTATATTCAGGAATCTTACCAGCTTCTCTACATTGTCCTTGAAGGCATTTCCTTCAGCTGCAAACGTTATAAAGCTTCTGTATTGCTGGAATGATTTAGCAACACTGCCACCAAATAACTCTGTTTGACTTTTGAGTTTTGACCAGAATTTCAATTCAAAACCCCCCTTTGAAGGAATCTAGACTACTGCAACAGTTTGAATGTTTTGACAAAAGGGTCCTCTAGTAGCACAGAGGACCCTTCAGTGCTTTTGAAAAGCTAGTGTAGTGATGTGGAGTCAGAGTTTGTTAATAACTGAATTTTATAATGTCAATGAAGTTAGACCCGAGTGTATGCATTATTACTAATTTTATAACAACATAATGGTTTTTAAATTTCTTTCCCATACTATTTCAATTCATATATAGCTGCCAAAATCAAGAATAAAAAGTGAATACGAGAAGAGTACTAAACATATATATATATATATATATATATATATATATATATATATATATATATCAATCTGTTGCTTATGAATTAATAATGGTTATTAATAACCACTCACAAATACTTTTTAATTCACAACAGATTGTTAGTCTTATAATTTTTATTGATTTCATTTTACAAAACTTAATTAGAAACCGGGTACCCGGTATCGGAACCGGTGCGGCGGTTCCGGTTCCGGTTCCAAAGTTTCAAGAACCGGCGGTTCCGGTTTCGGTTCCAGACAATTAGGCCGGGTACCCGCCTATGCTCATCCCTACATCTTACAATCATATACGGAAATAAGAATTTGTTCGGCGACTCAATAGATATTTTATTACAAACAAGTAAAATATCATTAACCTTTAACTTCATATGTCTGGATCCTTACAAGGCACAAAGCAGACATCAAGAAAAAAAATGTTAACATCTTCCATCATTACTCTATCCACTTCACAGCTATGTCTAAACTGCAAAAATGATGAGAATTTACATTTTATCGAACATTTGGTAGGAATATGATCGAATCCACTTTGAAGTTGTTTATTTGTAGCAATTCTAAACTGCAAAAACGATGAGAACTTACACTTTACCCCTTGATCCAAACAAACATGTTTTTTTTCATAGCACAAATCTTGTAGATATTTACTTGAACCAAAGAGATAAATATTGTTCCACAACCATTGGAGATTTTTATTTTATAAGACATGAACATATGCTATAATCTCGAACTCCACTTACGGTAATGACCAAACTGCCCTTGAGCCAACATCAATCACCTCTAACCCACATGCTGCCACGTCAGTAGCAACAAGAATTGGAGTCTTCCGACTCTTAAATGACCTCAATGCCAACTCCCTTTCCTATCAATAAAAAACAAAAATTAGAAATTAACTTTTATTCATTTTTTTAACTTTAACTCTAATTTTTTTTTACCGGTTGTGTTTTGTCTCCATGAATTGTAGTAGCGGGAAAACATTATATAAATTAAAAAACTATATATTAAGATGATTCAAATTAATAAAATAAATTAAAAACCTGGATTTCTCTAGGAAAAGTGGCACTGAAAAGCATTGTTTGTCTTCCAGGAGGTGGAGGCATGTCTGTTTGTTCCACAATTTTTCTTATTTGAGGCTCAAATCCCATATCTAACATATGATCAGCTTCATCAAGAGCTAAATACCTTACCATTTGTAATGACACTTTTGCCCTTTCAAGTAAATCAACTAATCTTCCAGGTGTTGCCACAATTAAATCAACTAGCTTCATCTTTCTTTCCCGTTCTTCTGTTTCTTTGCCATGGTGCACAAGGCGCAGGGGAGTAAATCTACACATTTAAGATAATAGAAGTAGTGAAATTAGTATACTATAAATATGATCTTACCCATTACTATGAAAAATTATTTTATCTCTATCAATAAATATCAATATCAATACCTACATCTCACATGAATGGTGTAAATGGAAGGGAAGAAGTAAGATGTAGGCAGCCCCTGGCCCCTGAGTGGATGATCTCTTTAACCTATAGGATAATGATTTTGTATTCTCTTAGATAATAAATAATAACTACAATCCCATATACATTAAGACATGTATACTGAGTTTCTTGGACTTTGTTGCTCTTTCTGCAAGAACTTTCATATCGGTACCACTAGTTTGAAACATAAACAAAAGTCTACCTCATTTTCACCTATTGTGTCTCTGTTAAGTAAACTAATGCAACTGAAACATTTGTACACCTCAATGAGTGAATATCACACATAGACATGACAACATCCACAAACACTCTATAAATATATGATATCATGCATCACACTAAACTGGAAACAAGGTAAAATCAATTGAGTTCTTGTAGTCTAAAAATGATACTCAAACAACTTTGGAAAGATCTATATACAGCCATAGCAGGTACCTTGAGCTGTAAATTTCTCATCAACCAATGAGATGTCAACAAGCACCGATCCATTCTGTAGAAGGTTCCCAATTGATGAATTTAGCATGAATGATTCTAAAGGCGATCGGTACCCAGGACTCCCACTCAGAGTAATCTTCAACAAACTGCCATTTTTATGGGAGGATTATTCATTTTTCATATACTTGTGTGTGTATGTATGTGTTTCTTTGTAGATGAAATTGAAGAGAGAGAGAGAGAGAGAGAGAGAGAGAGAGAGAGAGAGAGAAGATTACCAGATGGGATGATTCTCAGCCTTACAAAGGTTTCGTGCTCTGGTTCTTTTCTAAGAATATCATCAGAATGAAAGAAGATTAACTTTAGTAGATAACAGAATGAGTGTGGATGGGTCCGTTTATCATCATCAAAAAGCTCTGATCTTTCTGGTAGTATAGGACCTCCAGTCTCTTCTGAAAAAAACCCTAAAAAGACAAACCACAATCGATCCAATAATCAGTGATTTTGACCCAGGAGGGTTGTAATACTGATGATATAGAGGTGCAGAAAACAGCTTCAAAAGCGTCATCGTCTTCAGGGTGCAAAAACAGGAGAAGAAAAGTAGATAGACACCGCCGATTGTGCTTGGAGAGATGATCATTCGGTAGGAGCATGGCCGATGGGGAAGGACCGGTGGTCAACGACAAAGGTGAGGAACGAGATGTTTGATGAGACCGATAAGAAGGAGGTCAGGAGTAGCGGAGAAGCGGATCGGAGAGGAAAGAGATGGACCGATATGGGAGAGTCGATTTAGAAGATGAATGATAGAAAAAGGTAGAAGGCGGGTTTTCAAAAATTTGGGGATTTCGTTTCCTGTCTAAACGCGCGTTTCATTAAAATTATAAAGCGACAGGTACAGAGGAAGCGCGTTTAAAAAAAGTGCCCTCCGTGTTTTTAATTTTTTTTCTTTAGACACTAATCTAAGGGCACGCAATAATGCGTGACGTAAATTATTAAATTTTTTGAAGAGATGGCACTATTTTAAGATCACTCTCTTTTGCGTAACATAAATCAGCGCGTGTCGTGGTTTGCACGTCGTTAAAGGCTGTTTTTCTAGTAGTGAATCTAATCACATAATGTATTAAGAATATACAAATAAGAACTTAACAGAGTTAGACAGTGGATTTACCTGAAGCAGAATCACACATCTTGACTCTCCCATTCTTGCGATCTTTCAGCTAGATTCGGCAGCTTCGCATCCAATGCCCCTTCTCTTGGAAGTAGAAACAAACACTCTTATGGAATGACACACGAGACAATATCAGACTTAGCCTTTCTCTTTACCATTCGGTAAAAAGGTTTGACCTCGGTCAATCCCTTTCCATTGGGAAGAGAAGACTTTTTTGGACTTCCAATGTTGGCATTATCAATGTCCATGGAAGTTTGTGAGGTTGATCTACATGTCAAATTTCATTTACCAGTGCGCCAAATCATTTCTGATTCAGCAACAATAATCAAATAGGTAAGATCAATAAGGGTCATGTCATGGTCCATCATATAGTAATCTCTAACAAACTTACCGTATGACTTAGGAAATGATTGGAGAACTGTGTTAACAGCCAACTTCCTTGAGATAACGACACCCAACATTCCCAACATGTCAATATGCAACTTTATCTCCAAGACGTGAGCACATATAGACTTTCCATCTTTCTGTTTGCTTGCCAATAGGGCTTGAGTGAACTTGAACTTTTTAGATCTTCGAACATGTGGGTCAGGGAGAATTATTGGAGGACTTGGAGGAAGTGAAGCATAATTTCCATTTCCACGATCCAATCTTGGAACATCATCTTCATGTGGAAAGCTTTTTCCAAAAGATTCGAGAAGACCATAGTTAGAATTTGACACCTACAAAAGGGAGAAATTCAAGTTAGTTGATTCAATCCTTAATATAGCACCCAAAAGAAATTTTTAGGCTAGGATCAAACACAGTATTTTACAATTTGGAAGAGGGATGTCCTAATCCAATTGCAAAATATTTGAAGATAGGAAAATGACGATTTACCAATTTCCACCATGAAAAATGAAAACTGAAAATTATGTTTTAAATGAATTGAAACTCCTAGATCTTTTGAGATTCATTGAACTTTTCAATGGCATGTTTAATCTTGATTATGCCTTCATGTTTGCGACTGGGATGCTGAGGATGACAAACAAGGTGTGGATAACCATGCAAATTAGCGTGGTACTCTCGAAGATGTCTATCACCTAATTAATGTGCCGGTTAACCATGCACGCTCCATTGATCTATGATAATCTACAAGCTATCCATTTCCATCATTCATTGGTCCCTTTTAGTGTGCCAGTTAACCACATACGATCTACTAACGACCAACAATGTGCAATGTGCAATTTCATGGATTAGCACCAACTCCACATTTTTCCTAATAAACTAAGATATGGGGATTTATAAAAGCGTTTAGTGACTTCATTTTCAATTATACTTATAATGGAAGATTGTGTCCTATCCTACCCGTTTGGCTAACGACCCTCCACTAGTCAAGGGTGCGGTGGGTAAGAGTGGATACCCAATGGCGGTTATTATACAAGTCGCTTCCTTAAACACCCCTTGTAGACCAACTTCATGAATGAGGCCTACTAACGGTAAGAATGACCTTTTACATATACAGATTTATCATAGTAGACATTTAATTTTATATAGTATAAGGGTGTATTTTATACATTTAAAATACTAAGTGGTTTATCTATTAATAAATTAAACTTTTAATCTGATTAAACCTAAACCATATAATTATGGATTCATTAATTATCTCTTTTAATTAAACACTTAATTAATTTAATAAAACCATAACGGTGCAATTTGAACTTTTCAAGGTACTAGGGTTTTAGAATTTAACATTTCAAAATTAAGCTTTTAATCAAATCTTAAATTCCAAAACATGAGGAAAAGTTTTGAAACCTTTCAAAATATTAGGGTTTAACTATTTAAATTTCAAAAACTAAAACTCTTAATTTCAAATTTAAACTATAAAATTTAAAGGTGTGATTTAAGACATTTTCAAAATTAATAGGTTAAATATTTGAATCAAAATAATCATATATCATCCATATTTAACCAAATCCATCAAATCTGATAAGGATATCCATACCAATCATAAAAAATCGAATTTAGGCAAGAAAAACAAGTTTTGGTAAATATCCTAATAAAAAATTGGCCAAAAATCGAAAATCCCTGCACCAGAGCACACAACTCATTGAGTCCACTGTGGAACCCATCGAGTTCATGCAACTCGTCGAGTCCATACATGGACTCGTCGAGTAGACAAGTCAAACAACAAGAATTTCGACTTTTTGATACTTTGGCAATTCACTTTTGCATCTATTCAATAGAAAAACGACATAGGCTCTGATACCACTGTTTGTTTATAAGCATTACTTCATTCCTATGGTATACATGCAACCCTAATTGTTTTGATATAGGTTTTTCTAATTTAAACATACAACTATGAATACCAAAGCAATATACCCTAATCTAGCATGCTTATTTCGAAATTGACATAATAAACAAGTTAGAATGATACCTTTCGTTGTAGCTTGAAGATCCTTGCCTTTGAGAGCTTTAGTATTACAAGTGTAATACCTCTAATCGATCACAAACACCAAGAATCAAGTTGGAAGAATATGAGAGAGAGAGAGAGGAGGACGAGGAGGAGGCTCAAAATCGGCTATGGAATCCTTCTAGGGTTTCTAGTGTCTGATTTTGACATGCCCAAGGGATCCTTATATAGCTGAGCAGTTAGGGTTTTAGTCAAAACCCTAATCCAGTTGCTTATTCCTTAAGCAGCCCCAAGGATCCTTCCAGAAGGCCCTTTGGACGATTTCAATATGGACTCCCACATAGAATTCGTCCATTGCTTCCTTATGGATCCCAAGCACAACTTTGTAACTATCTTATAATTACAGTATCAATCCCCTTGATTTAGTTAATCTCTTTCTATCACAAAATTAATTCTAAATTAATTCTTGATCAATATTAATTAAATAATATGATTTCTCGTTTAATACTCCCAAGCGCAACTTTGTCACTTGCTCCATGAACCTCAACTTCTCCATTGAGATCTAAGTGCTCTAAACGCTCCATGAGAATACTCCAGATGCTCCATGAGAATGCTTCAAATGCTTGAGTCACATTTAATAATCACCACCTTGACTTGAGCATACTCTGAACTCCACCTCAAACTAGAACTTCCTCTCACATCTTTCCATCAAGCCCCAAAGGGGCTTACTTATTGCGAACATCCAAGTCCAAGCAAAGCTTGAACTTCTCTCTGGGCAACAACCTTGTCACCATGTCTTCCGAATTTTCCTTGGTACTAGAATTTTGAATGCATAACTTGTCATAGAGCACGATAGGTTTCTTCACCTTCAAAAGAAGACTTTGAACAAGACCAATCGCCAATGATCTTATTATCTCTAGATCACTTTCATGGACCAAGTATATCAATCCAACTAAGTTTGTATGTCGTGCATTTGCACCATACACCAGAAAAACATCAAGTGTTCCATTCAAGTGTCGCAAGAGCCACTTGACCACTTCCCAATGAGCTTTTCCCCGATTTCCGTGAGCCACCAAAGAATAACCAACAAGTTTGGATTGATCACCATAGAACAATTGCAAGACTTTCTCAATGTGGTGAGAAATGTATAACCATCATGCTCTTCTATCACTCCGAATCTCCATCCATGTTATCTTTTTTTTTTTCAGCTCCTAATTCGTTCATCACAACCTCATTCTCCAGAAGCTTCTACAAGTTGACTTTTTCGACATCAGCATTACCAGACACTTCTTTCGTGGGTCAAACAAGGGATTCCTCATGCCTATGTCGTCCCATGCCACCCTACTATTCCTCATTTATCACAAAATTGTGTGGGTTTTTGTTTCAAACTCCACCCTCTGGCTAGCATCCTGATCGTTCCCTGCAACGCTTCTGCCACCTCCTTTGTGGTTACACATAGCAGATTCCAAGGTCACATCTCTGTTAATAATGAATTCTGGAGTTTGTTCTTCGGGACAACACAAACGATGACCTTTCCCACCAGATGCATATTCTAGAAATATGCACTTCATTTCTCTATGCTCCATTTTACCATCATTCACACGAGCATAAGAAAAGCATCCAAACATTTGTAAACCAGTGTTCTCAAAGGGTTTCCCAGACCACACTTCTTGAGGACTCTTATAATAAATTGCAATTTATGGAGATCTATTCGCCAGATAACAAGCAGTGTTGACTGCTTCCGCCTAGAATTTCTTCGACAAATCTGCAGATAATATCATACACTAAGCATGCTTCACCAGTGTTTGGTTCATTCATTCTGCCACTACACTTTGCTGTGGTGTTAGCTGTACAGTGCGATGCCTCACTTTAGCTTCTATTTTGCAGAAGTTGTCAAACGAAGCCTTGTAGAACTCCAAGCTATTTTCTGTTCTGAGTGACCTCATTGATGGGTTTTAGCCATAAGAACTTTCCTATGTGCACATGCAAAACCCTAATGCTTGGATCTAGGCTTTCTAATTAAACATGCTTTGAATCCAAGACTTCTAATGACTATTTAGGTTAAATAACAACATTGAAACAGATCTAGAACCATACCTTTGAATTCCTTGTTGATCTTGTTGTCTTGGAGCTTCTAGAGTCACAATTGTCACTCCTCTAATGGCTTACAAACACCAAATAGCAAGGAGGATGATTTGGGAGAGAGGAGAGGGGAGGAATTCGGCCAGGGATTCTCTACTTTTGGTGAAGTACCGAATTCCCTTAGCCATGGGGTCTATTTATACTTGTAGACTCCTTAAGGGTTACAACCTAAACCCTAATTGGATAATCTTCTCTTAAGGCTATCCAAATCCTTTCTGTAACAACGTAAATTTTCAAACAATTTTTTTATTTCAAAATAAAGTATTTTCATTCAAAACAAGGCATAAACATTCCAAGTGTCATGTCAAAATACAAAGCATATAAATCCCAAGATCACAAAACATCTATCAGTGTGTACGAATCACGCCGGCGCCTTCCCACGGTCCTCGCTAGTGCCTGAAACACATACACAACAACTGTAAGCATAAATGCTTAGTGAGTTCCCCAAAATACAACTTACGCACATACGCCTTTCCAGGCCCTGACCTTCCGGTCCATGTGTCTCAGGGGACTTCCGTCCCTGCTGGGTAAACCTTCCGGTCCTACCCACGCCAACCTTACGGTCCACAACACAACGCCTTCCGGCCCATAACATAATCGCCTTCCGGCCCTTAACATAATGCCTTCCGGCCCACATAACATATATAGCACGTATAACAATTAACTTATCACATATAGCACATATATCTCATATCATATCCGACCTTCCGGTCACATAGTCAAACCCTTCCGGGTACGGTATAGTGAGAAGACTCACCTCGTGAATATCGAAAGCTAGCAAATCCCGAAATCACTCGTGCTCGATCCGCCGAGCTACAATCTCCCTATAACATCATACATCTCTTATTAACACTTTTATCTTCTAAGTTTGACCATCCCTAAGAAGTCAAACATAGGTCAACTCTGGTCAACAGTCAACGGTCAACGGTCATCGGTCAACTTGACCGGACTCGGCGAGCGCCAGGGCGACTCGGCGAGTCTAGACGTCCTCACCAATTTTCTAAGATTCCCTTTTCTACACGTCGAGTATCTCCCCTGACTCGACGAGTTTCTTCTGGAAGAATCGCGGGGCCACCCCGACTCAACTCGCCGAGTCTGAAGAACAACTCGGCGAGTCCCAGTTCGACTCTAAGGCAATCTTCAAGCTACTCGCCGAGTCTGTTCATCGGACTCGGCGAGTCCATGCCATGCAACCGCTCAAACTGCTTTCTAAGGTCAGATTTGCTCCAACAATCCATAGGTCTGGCCTTCCTAGACTGGTTCCTCACGTAAAGTCCTCATTTCGGTGCTCATGATACACCCCATGACTCATAATTGACGTTTTAACCTAAGGCATAAGGATTCCAATCCAAAACCTCCATTGATTCCCGAAATGCTCAGGCATGGGACATTCTGGACTTCCAAGGGTCCCAATATAGGGTTCCAATCGCTTGGGGGACTAAGGAAACACTCAATCTACCCACAAAATGGTTCAATAAACCCTAAATCCATATACACATCAACATAGAAGGGATCAACTCGAAATATTACCTGAATAACGTTGCTCTGTGTCCCCAACTCTCAGAATATGGCTTCTCCTGTTGTTCCCTTAACCAAGCCTCCTCCTTTTTGCAAAATAACACTTCCAAGATCAATAATGGCCTTCTACCTTGCTCCAGATGCTCTCAATCGAATTAGGGTTTCACTCACAGGACTAGGGTGAACAATGACGGCCATAAGGCCCCTTATATATGTCCCAAACTTGGACGGTTAGGGTTTCGCTAAACAGCGTGGACTCGCCGAGTCCATATCCTGACTCGTCAAGTCCAGTCGCGAACCCGCGACCAGATCCGCGATCCTACTCGGCGAGTCTGAGCTCCAACTCGCCGAGTCCCCTCTTAAAACACCCAAAATCAGAAATATAACGATACCTGAAATTCCAGGCTTTTACAACTCTCCCCCACTAGGACTAGACTTCGCCCTCGAAATCTCACTCTGAAAATAGCTCCGGATGCTGCTCCCGCATCTCACGCTCCGGCTCCCAAGTCATTTCCGATCCCTTCCGGTGTTGCCACTGAACCAACACCAGAGGTACCTCCTTGTTCCTCAGAACCTTGATCTTCCGATCCCTGATGGCCACTGGCCTCTCGGCATAATTCAGGCTTGCATCCACCTGAATATCCTCTAATGGAACCACTGCCGACTCATCGGCTATACACTTCCTCAATTGCGACACATGAAAAGTGTCGTGGATCTGCCCCAACTCTGCTGGCAACTCCAAACGATAGGCTACCCGGCCTATCCTTGCAATCACACGAAATGGCCCAATATACCGGGGCCCCAACTTGCCCCTCTTCCTGAATCGAATCACTCCTTTCCAAGGAGAGACCTTCAGGAGAACGAAGTCGCCGACCTGAAACTCAAGCTCGGACCGGCGTCTGTCTGCATAACTTTTCTGTCGGCTCTGGGCGGTCAATAACCTCTGTCTAACCTGCTGAATCTGCTCTGTCGTCTGAAGCATGATCTCTGTACTGCCCATCACTCTCTGTCCCACCTCTCCCCAGCAAATGGGGGTTCGACACCTCCTACCATACAACAGCTCAAAGGGTGGCATACCAATGCTCGAATGATGGCTGTTGTTGTAGGAAAACTCTGCCAAGGGTAAATACGCATCCCAGCTACCCCCGAAATCTAACACACACGCTCGAAGCATGTCCTCCAGCGTCTGAATCGTTCGCTCGCTCTGGCCGTCTGTCTGGGGATGATATGCGGTACTAAAATGCAATCTAGTACCCAACTCCTCATGAAATTTCTTCCAGAACCTAGAAGTGAAGCGCACATCACGGTCTGAAACAATCGAAATCAGCACCCCATGCCGAGATACCACTTCTCTCACATATATCTCCGCCAACTTCTCCGCTGAAGAACTCTCACTGATGGCAAGGAAGTGAGCGCTCTTCGTCAACCTATCCACAATCACCCAAATTGCATCAACTCCTCTGGCAGTCCTCGGCAATTTGGTGATGAAATCCATAGTGATCTGTTCCCACTTCCATTCGGGAACCTCCAATGGCTGCAACTTGCCATGCGGTCTCTGGTGCTCGGCCTTAACCCTGCGGCAGGTCAAGCACCTCTCAACGAACCATGCGACGTCCCTCTTCATACAGGGCCACCAATACTCTTTTCTCAAATCCAAATACATCTTCGTAGCCCCCGGATGGATCGAAAACTTCGATCGATGAGCCTCTTCCATCAAAATAATACGCATACCACCCACGAACGGTACCCAAATCCGACCCTAAAACGTCATAAGCCCTCGTCCATCCTTAACGAACTCTGAAACCAAACCAACGACCCGCTCTCTCTTCTGCATCTCTGGTCGCACAGCCTCGGCCTGTGCCCCACGAATAGCATCCAATACTGGAGCTATTACCGTCAATCTCAAACATGCATCTCGCAGTGGAGTGCTCTCCGCCGTGCGGCTCAATGCATCGGCTACCACATTAGCCTTGCCTGGGTGGTACAGGATCTCACAATCATAATCCTTGACCACATCCAACCACCTCCTCTGACGCATATTTAGGTTGGGCTGATCCATCAAATACTTCAAGCTCTTATGGTCCGTGTATATCGTACATCGAACCCCATACAAGTAGTGACGCCAAATCTTGAGAGCGAACACTACTGCCCCCAACTCTAAATCATGCGTGGGATATCTCACCTCATGAGGCTTCAGCTGCCTCGACGCATAAGCTATCACATGACCCCTCTGCATCAACACTGCACCCAGTCCCAAAATCGATGCATCGCAATATACTACAAAATCCTCCATCCCTTCTGGGAGAGCTAATACCGGGGCTTCGCACAACCTTTGGCGAAGTGTCTCAAAGGAGGTCTGCTGCTCGGGACCCCATGAGAATGCAACCCCCTTTCGGGTCAATCTAGTAAGTGGCACTGCAATTCTGGAGAAGTCCTTAATAAATCTCCGATAATACCCTGCCAATCCAAGGAAACTCCTGATCTCAGAGGGTGACTTCGGCACCTCCCAACTCATCACCGCCTCAAACTTGGCCGGATCGACCAATATCCCTTCCTGATTAACAACATGTCCTAGGAATTGGACCTCCCGCAACCAGAAGTCACACTTGGAGAACTTTGCATAAAGATTCTCCGATCTCAAAACCTCAAGGACCTCCCTCAAATGCTCCTCATGCTGCTCTCTAGATCTCGAATACACTAGAATATCATCGATAAATACAATCACTGACCGATCCAACATCGGCCTGCATACCCTGTTCATGAGATCCATGAACACAGCCGGGGCATTGGTGAGCCCGAAAGGCATCACCACAAACTCATAATGCCCATATCGCGTCCTAAACGCTGTCTTCTGGACGTCCTCATCCCGCACTCTCACCTGATGGTACCCCGACCTCAGATCGATCTTGGAAAACCAAGATGCTCCCTGCAACTGATCGAATATATCATCGATCCTCGGTAACGGGTAACGGTTCTTGACCGTCAACTTGTTCAACTCCCGGTAATCAATGCACATCCGGTGTGAACCATCCTTCTTCTTGACGAACAGAATAGGTGCTCCCCACGGCGAGCTGCTCGGCCGAATGAATCCCTTCCCCAGCAACTCCTGAAGCTGCGATGACAACTCTTGCATCTCTGGAGGTGCAAGACGATAAGGCACCTTAGCGACAGGCGTGGCCCCCGGAACCAGATCGATACCAAACTCTACTTGCCTCACAGGAGGTACTCCCGGCAGCTCCTCGGGGAAAACATCTGGAAACTCACGCACCACTGGGACCTCCTCAACTGATCTCGGTCTCTCGGAAACCTCCCGCGTATCCATCACATACGCCACAAAACCCTTACAGCCCTGCTGTAGACACTGCCTCGCCCTAGCGGCCGAACAAAAAGCTGATCCCGAACGGGTACCCTCGCCGTACACCGAAAGAACTCCCCCACTAGGGTCTCGTATAGTCACCAGCTGACGCTCACAGTCGATGACGGCGCCGAATCGGCTCACCCAGTCCATGCCCACAATGACACAGACATCACCCATCGCAATAGGAATCAGATCAATCGGAAACTCAACCCCGAAAATCTCTAACACACATCCCCGGAGAACCTCCATGGCACAAATCAGTCTCTCGTCAGCTATAGAAACTCTCAGAGGCCGACTCAACGACTCACGACTAACGCTGAAATGCTGACTAAAAGCCAAAGATACAAAGGACCGACTCGCACCCGAGTCAAATAACACTAAAGCAGGCACAGAGTTCACAAGGAAAGTACCTGCGCATATCCTAACATAAGCATAACATCTCGACATCAAAATAAATATATGAAATAAAGCATACCTGCCACAACATCGGGCGCAGCGCGGACCTCCTCCGCAGTCAGTTGAAAGGCTCTCCCACGAGCCCTCGGGGCCTCGGCCTTCACCGATCGAGTCTCAGTAGCCCTGGCAGTAGGTGCAGATCCCTGACGAAGCTGAGGGCACTCGGCCTTCCAATGGCCTGTCTGGTTGCAATGAAAGCAAACCATAAACCCCTTGGGGCAATCCCTAGCGATGTGCCCCTCCTTGCCACACTTGTAGCAAGCACCAGATCGACATGTCCCCTCATGACCCTTGCCGCACTTTCCACATGTGCGGCCCTTCGGACCTCCCGTCCTCGAATCGGCGGACTTAGTCCGCTTGGCTGCCGGCTGAGACTGAGCCGGCCGCCGGTCCACCCGCTGACACTCGGCCTCCTCCCTGGCCGGGGTCTCCAACTCGATCTCGCGCTTCCTGGCATTCGCCTGAAGCTCAGCAAAGGTATGATAGGTGGAGTTTGACACAAACTCCCGGATATCCCTCCTCAAAACACCCAAGTACCGGCTCATCCGAGCCTGCTCTGTGGACACCAGCTTGGGGCAGAACATCGCCCTCTCATGAAACTTCTGCGTGATCACCGCAACCGAATCAGTACCCTGCTTGAGGGTCAAGAACTCCTGAACCAATCGTTCCCTCTCCACCGGGGGAACGTACTCGTCTCTGAACATAGAGGTAAACCCCTCCCATGTCACTGCTGAAATCTCTGCCAAAGTGAAGTTCGTCGTCACGAACTTCCACCAATCCTTCGCTCCCAGACGGAGCTGGTTCAAAGCGAACCGTACCCTCAGATGCTCCGGACATGAACAAGTGTAGAAGCACCCCTCAATATCATCGATCCACCTCATCGCAGCAATCGGATCCTGCGTCCCATCAAACTCAGGTGGCTTCGTGTTGCTGAACTCCCGAAACAGCAACGAGTCACCCCCCCTGTGGCCTGGCAGCGGTAGCTGCAGCCGCTACAGCCTCAGTCAATGCGGCGTACCGCTCTTCAAAAGTCTCCATCAAGGTGGTCTTAATAGACCCAAACATCTCCGGAATCTCAGCCCGGATCGCTGCAGCCACCTCCTCATGAATCATCTGACGAATCTCCTCGTCACTCACACTGCTCGTACTCGCTCCGTGGCGTGGTCTAACCATGATGTCTTTGAAATACAACATAAAACTATCAGAGACTCCGTCGAGTATAATCGCACTCGATAACGCAACCCTACTCAGTCTCCGATATCCAGGGATTCTTACTTGGGTCTCCCACTGACTCGGTGTCTTCGGTAGTACGGGCCCAATACTACCGACCACACCGCATCAGCATTCATCCCAAATCTTCCTCCCCAAACCCCGGATAGTGAGTACTCTACTTTTGATATGCACTATCTACCTGCACGCTATCAAGCATCTCATATCGGCAAACTTCCCTAGACTAAGGCATCACAAATCAGGCCACTCTAGTCCTATCATGAATACCTAGTCTTCTAGCATGCATAACAGTTCACATCATAACTTATCTCATAACATAACATTGTAAGGTATTTTGGGGATCTTCACCGTTCGGGCGCTGACTGATCGTACACACTGCTTCTTTCTTGTTTACCACAAAATCACTTACAAAAGTCTATGCCTTTATTTTAAAAGTTTTCTTCAAATCCTCGGTTTGAGTTCAGTTACGCCCGAAGGTGCACCCGAATCCCTCAAACCAAGGCTCTGATACCAATTTGTAACAACGTAAATTTTCAAACAAATTTTTTTATTTCAAAATAAAGTATTTTCATTCAAAACAAGGCATAAACATTCCAAGTGTCATGTCAAAATACAAAGCATATAAATCCCAAGATCACAAAACATCTATCAGTGTGTACGGATCACGCCGGCGCCTTCCCACGGTCCTCGCTAGTACCTGAAACACATACACAACAAATGTAAGCATAAATGCTTAGTGAGTTCCCCAAAATACAACTTACGCACATACGCCTTTCCAGGCCCTGACCTTCCGGTCCATGTGTCTCAGGGGACTTCCATCCCTGCTGGGTAAACCTTCCGGTCCTACCCACGCCAACCTTACGGTCCACAACACAACGCCTTCCGGCCCTTAACATAATGCCTTCCGGCCCAAATAACATATATAGCACGTATAATAATTAACTTATCACATATAGCACATATATCTCATATCATATCCGACCTTCCGGTCACATAGTCAAACCCTTCCGGGTACGGTATAGTGAGAAGACTCACCTCGTGAATATCGAAAGCTAGCAAATCCCGAAATCACTCGTGCTCGATCCGCCGAGCTACAATCTCCCTATAATATCATACATCTCTTATTAACACTTTTATCTTCTAAGTTTGACCATCCCTAAGAAGTCAAACATAGGTCAACTCTGGTCAACGGTCAACGGTCAACGGTCATCGGTCAACTTGACCGGACTCGGCGAGCGCCAGGGCAACTCGGCGAGTCTAGACATCCTCACCAATTTTCTAAGATTCCCTTTTCTACACGTCGAGTATCTCCCCTGACTCGACGAGTTTCTTCTGGAAGAATCGCGGGGCCACCCCGACTCAACTCGCCGAGTCTGAAGAACAACTCGGCAAGTCCCAGTTCGACTCTAAGGCAATCTTCAAGCTACTCGCCGAGTCTGTTCATCGGACTCGGCGAGTCCATGCCATGCAACCGCTCAAACTGCTTTCTAAGGTCAGATTTGCTCCAACAATCCATAGGTCTGACCTTCCTAGACTGGTTCCTCACGTAAAGTCCTCATTTCGATGCTCATGATACACCCCATGACTCATAATTGACGTTTTAACCTAAGGCATA